>NW_027643673.1:0-67500 GCF_032717465.1 Coenobita brevimanus
CTCTTTATAGCAATCTGCTCAGTCCCTACACTTCCTCCCTCTCTTTTCCCCTTTTCCTTCGTCTCTCTTCCCCTCGCTGTCCTCCCTTCCTTACCTCCACTCTTCTTTCTTCCTCCCTGTGTCATAACGCTTTGTCTTACTTTTTACATCCGTTACATGTGTTATCTTTTTTCTTCATTTACTCTCTCCTTATTTCTTTTACTTGTACTAAATCCATTTCCTTCACTGCTTTCTTTCCCCAGTAATAACTGCAAGTGCTCATTTTTCTCTTTTCTTTCTCCGTCTCTCTCCCTGTCACCCGAAATCTCTTCTTCCACTCACGCTCTTGCCACTGTCTTTCCCTCCCTTCCTTCCTCCCTGGCCCCTTCCCTTGTCTTCCCTTCTTAACATCCCCCTTCCTTTTTCTTGCCGTCAAAAATTAAGCCTATTTTCTTCCCACCCCTGTAATCTCTACTTTCCGCAAATTTTTCTAATTTCTCTGTTTTACTCTCCCTCCCTTTTTACATGAATGTCATTCGTTTTACTCAGCCCTCAATGCTTTCGTCTTCCCCATCCTGCTTAGTTCTTTCCCTGCGTCTACTTGCCAGAATAACACTTTTTTTCCTACTCTCTGTTACACTGCCTTCTTTTCTAATTTTCCTCATTATCGTTCTCAGTATTCCGTTCCGTAGCTTTCTTTCCCACTTTCTTTTTTATTATCCCTGTTTCTGTGGTTGCTCCATGCCCATTTCCTCTCAGCTGTCTCCCTTTTTGTCTCTACTTCCCTGTCTCCCGGCCTTTCGATTCACATCTCCCTCTTCTCTTTCCCTTTCACACTGCCTGTATCTCATTTCACCTCTCACTGTCACTTCTCACTCTCTGTCTCTTTTCTTAACTCTCGTTGTTCTTTCCTTGCCTCTCCCCTTTTTATTTTCTTCGTTACTGCCCTTTCACATTCCAAATTTTTCCATTCGCTCCCCCTCTGCGCCTGTCGCTCCCTGTCTTTTAACTCTCTCTCTCTCTGTATGTGTGTGTGTGTGTGTGTGTGTGTAGTAAATCTTCTAACTTGGTTTATATGTACTGTACTATCCTTTTATTTGTTCTTCGGACTACACGTAATTAGAGAGGTGCATGAAGTACAGAAACCCCAAGCTGGCTGCTAGCGAGAGTACGGGGTCGGAGAGAAAAGTGGGGGGTTTTGGTGGGAGTGTGGGACTATGAGGAAGGGAGGGGGAGGGGATAGTTCTCCATCGAGCAGTGTTACAAACACCTTAGTCCACGGAAAAGGAAACGAACTTATTCCGACGTCTGTACAAGTTATAACTTTACTTCCTGGAGTCAAATCATTGGTGACGATGCTCAGTTTCCTATTGAGGAGATAGTGTATAAGGTCCTTTCCTGTTTTGGCTAGTGTGTACTATAATGTTTACCATAACCCATGTTATTTAAAGTGTATTTAATTCATTTTGTATGCTCTTATTCTAACCATGATATATCACTGGGAAATTTTTTTCGTAAAAAACGTGATTGGTGACATTGTAGTTACATTTCTAATCAGAAGTGTAATGATTTCCATCTTTCATTAAGGCTATATAGATGCACTGATCAACCCTTTAATACTTCGCTTGTTTTGTGGACCATAATTGTTTTGCTAATATCTGATGCACTGTTTATCATGTTAAGGTTTATTGTTGCTTGAAATGTTGTATGTGTAACTGGATATTGTGGTCAATAAATACTTACTTACTGTGTGTGTGTGTGTGTGTGTGTGTGTGTGTGTGTGTGTGTGTGTGTGTGTGTGTGTGTGTGTGTGTGCGTGCGTAGGTGCGTGCGTAGGTGCGTGCGTAGGTGCGTGCGTGAGTGCGTACATGCGTGAGTGCGTACATGCGTGAGTGCGTACATGCGTGAGTGCGTGCGTGCGTGCGGGCATTAAAATGTCCGAGCATCATTGAGCCCGTGTGTGTGTGTGTGTGTGTGTGTGTGTGTGTGTGTGTGTGTGTGTGTGTGCGCTCATCACTGTGTGCGTGTATCTATGTGCTCGTATCTGAGTGTACGTGTATCAGTGCCTGTGTGTATCAGTGCCTGTGTGTATCAGTGCCTGTGTGTATCAGCGCTTGTGTGTATCAGCGCCTGTGTGTATCAGTGCCTGTGTGTATCAATGCCTGTGTGTATCAGTGCCTGTGTGTATCAGTGCCTGTGTGTATCAGTGCCTGTGTGTATCAGTGCCTGTGTGTATCACTGTGTGTGTGTATTAGTGTGCGTGAGTGCTCTGATCAGTGCTTGTATCAGCGTTTGCGTGAATGAATACGTGCGTGCATTAGTGTGTGCCTGCTCCGTGTGAGCGTATATAGTGCGTACATGCCGCAGCGTGTGCGTGCGTCAGTGTGTACGTGCTGTGTACGTGGTCAAAGTGTACGTGTTCAGTATGTACGTGTTCAGTGTGTGCGTGTTCAGTGCGTGCGTGTTGAGTGCTTGGGTATTGAGTCCGTGCGTGTTTAGCGCGTGCGTGTTTAGTGTGTGCGTATTCAATATGTGCGGGTTTATTGTGTGCGTTCTTAGTGTGTGCGTACTTGCGTGCGTGCTCTTTGCGAGTATTTACTGTGTGCGTATATCAGTGTGTAACTCAAACTGTCTGCATGTTTGTAAGAGTGAAGGTATGCAAAAATTTAATGATGATGATGATGATGATGACTGAGGCGTCTGGCAGGAGATGGTAGTAGTAGTAGTAGTAGTAGTAGTAGATGATGATGATGATGATGATGATGATGATGATGATGGCTATTATGTTGGTCGTGGTGGTGGTGGTGGTGTGGTGATTTTGATGCTGATGATGATGATGATGATGATGATGATTTTTTCTAGTTCTTTTTAACCCGGAAACGTTTATGTTATCGAGGAGGATTCTGTACTCTACTCCTTTCACCTTAACTTGGCCCAAATTTTCGTTCATTTGCAGCTTTTCACGTGTCGCAGTTGCGTCTGAAACAGCACTTTTTCGTGACTAGCATAATATTCTGTTGCTACAACTAAGCATTTGAGATGAAGAGATTGCAATTTTAGGCCAAGTAAGTGTAAAATGAGTATAGTGAAGGGGATGGGATGGAGAGATGGAGTAGAGAGGTATACGAGAGAGGCGGGTGTACGATGGGGGGAGGGCAGCGAAATGCCAGGGTACAGGGTGACATGGAGGCGATTTGTTTGTGGCCACCCCTTTCGGGTTTAAGGCGTCTGGCTATAGATAACTAGACAATTAGGGCTATAGATATAGGTGACGAGACACTACTATTAAAATTACATCCATTTCCCTTATTTTCTACAATTTCTTTGGCCTACAACGCTTCCTGGCTGACCGTAAGATATCCCCGTGTCCTAATTTAGTCACCTTAATGGCAAAAACAGCAAAACCCAACACTTGGAGAAAGAGGAGAAGCCTACACACCATCACTACCCCCTAACCAGCAAAACGACGTCTATTGCCCTCATCTGTTGAATCTATTTGACCTATGACACTTCCTGGTTGGCAGCAAGATACCTCTGTGTCCTATCTGAATCATCTTAATGGCAAAAACAGCGAAATTTAACCCCAAAACAGTAAAATTTAACACTTACACCAGGAGACGGAGCCAACGCAGCCTCACCCTCTTATCGTCCGGGTACCACTGACTGACCAATGGAATGCCATGCTTGTTCAGCCCAGAAACTTGTGTGAAACTTTACCCAACTACTTTTACATCCACTGGAGGGCATGGAGACCCTCTCATCTTCAGGGTAACTCTAGCATTTATTCTAGCTAATACCAGAGGCTATTATGCACGTGTGAGCTATTTATAAATGTCTGAGAGCGTTAATGCTGTAAATATTAACCCTCCAATGATCATGACAACTCTAGTACTTTTATTTTATTAGATTCCAGACGATTTTATTCAGCTGGGAATGGGTCTTAGGAGCCTGGGTGCATAAGAGAAAACCGTCGTAGAGGAAGCATCAGGGACCGTAGCAAACAAAATCAGAAATTATACTTAGATGTTTACCATACTCTATTCACTTTCACTTTGCCTAATATTGCCATCTCCTCACCTTAAATGCTGAGCTGTAAGGATACATTAACACTAGAATATAGAACAATACTCTCTTTTCCCTATATGGACCTAAAATTACCATCTCTCAATTTTGAATGCGGGGTTTTAGCAATATAGATTAACACCAAAACATGATGCTAGTCACGAAGAAGCGCTATGTAAAGGATGTAGAGCCATACCATTGTCATTTCCTGGCACTGGACTACGTGAAATGAGTAAAATGACCTACACAGGGATGGAAAACCGGCCCCTGTTAGAGGAAGACCGGTATAGTCACGAAAAGGTGTTATGGAATGGATACAGAATTTCACTTTAACTTGGCCTAAAATTGCCATCTCTCCATCTTGAATGCTGAACTGTAACAAGAGCCTGACATTAGAGTATGATGCTAGTCACGAAAAAGTGTTATTGGAGATATGTAGAGCCGTGTTATCGTCTTCTTCTGCCTGTAATTATGCTATGAGAAATAAGCAGCAAATATAAGATCTCAGCCATGTTAAGTCTGATAAACTATACATACAGCTTAATGGAACGCTCTGGTAAATATTACAGCTATAAACTCATTCTACAACTCCCTAGCACCTCTTCCTTAGCTATTTATTTTGCTTATTACACCTTGCTCTCCTACTGTGCTGTATAAATACTTCAAGCTTTACCATAATCTGCATAAAAAACGTACAAAAGGATGTTAATCAGCCTTGTCCAAAAATATATCGCTAAGGAAGTCTTTGGTTGACTAGTGGGAGGTGCCTGTGTGTTACCATGGCAACCTCTCACACCACCAGTTACATACACACATTTTTCCACCAGCAAGTACCATTAGAGAGTATTGTGTGTGTGTGTGTGTGTGTGTGTGTGTGTGTGTACAGTCATGCGTGTGCCTGCACATCTCACCGCAATGCTCCGCCAACACCTACAACACTTTTCTCCTTAATTTCTTACCACAGAGAACTCTTACATTCCTGGATCTTTTCAAAAACTTGGTTCGACGTCGTTCTTACATATTATGAAGGAAAAAAAAGGTAACTGTTGATATAAATGTTCGTAAAAAAAACATTATATATCAACTGCGGGAGATATATTCTTTTCACATTCACTTGGTCCAGATTTTCGTTCTTTTGCAGCTGATTTCACGTAGTTCAGTGGCAGAAAGTACAATGCTATGGCTCTACAACCTTGCCTCAGCACATCTTCGTGACCAGCATCATCTTCCAGTGTTCATCTATTGCTACAACTCAGCATTCAGGACAGAAATAGGGGAGTTTTAGGCCAAGTTAGAGTAAAAAGAGTATAGTGGACAATATTCATAGTCTTGCCTTGGTTAGAGTGTGTTACACACACACACACACACACACACACACACACACACACTCCCTTCCCCACCAAGAAGTCCTACCTTAGAATACTTGTGTGTGTGTGTGTGTGTGTGTGTGTGTGTGTGTGTGTGTGTGTGTACAAACTTATCAGTTTGACGTGTGCGTGTGTGTAGTCATGTGAGTATATTTCACGTACATGTGTAGGTGTGTAAGTATAAACAGTCTTATCAGTATGACGTGTTTGCGTGTGTGTATGTGACGTACATGTGTAGGTGTGTATGTGCGTGTGTTTGACGTATATGTGTTGGTGTCTATGCGTGTGTATGTACTGTACGTGTATGCTTCGTGATGTGTGTGTGTATATATGTATATATGTATGTAGTGTGTGCACATTTGTGATATATGTATGTAGATGTGTGTGTGTGTGTGTGTGTGTGTGTGTGTGTGTGTGTGTGTGTGTGTGTGTGAAGTGTACGTGTATGTGTGAAGTGTTTGCGTGTGTGTATGTAGTGTGTGTATGTGTATGAAGTGTGTGCGTGTGTATGAAGTGTGTGCGTGTGTGTATGTAGTGTGTGCGTGTGTATGTATGTACGTAGGCCTATGTAGGTGTATACACGTTATCTTAAAGCTCTACGTTTTCATTCAATACGGCAAGTTAGAGAGAGAGAGAGAGAGAGAGAGAGAGAGAGAGAGAGAGAGAGAGAGAGAGAGAGAGAGAGAGAGAGAGAGGAAGGCCGTTGACTATGTGTGTGTGTGTGTGTGTGTGTGTGTGTGTGTGTGTGTGTGTGTGTGTGTGTGTGTGTGTGTGTGTGTGTGTGTGTGTGCATCAGTACTGAGGCTGGGCAGTTACAGGTAACTGAGGAACTTGGGCATGTCGGTAGGCAAGAATAAACGTAAGTAGGTAGGTAAGTAGGTAGATAAGGAGGTAGGCAAAGTAGGTAGGTATTTAGATAGGTAGGTAGGTAGGTAGGTAGATTGGTAGGTAGGTAGACAGAGAAATAGGTGGGTAGGTAAGTAGGTTGGCAGGTAGGTAAGTAGGTTGGTAGGTAGGTAGGCAGGTCGGTAGGTAGGCAAGAATAAAGTAGGTAGATAGGTCAGTAGGTAGGTAAGTAGGTAGGAAGGTAGGTAAGTAGATAAATAGGTAGGTAGGCTGGTAGGTAAGTAGGTACGAAGGTAGGTAGGTAAGTTAGTAGATATGTAGGCAGGACGGTAGGTAGGCCATTAGTATGTATATATGGAGATACCTAATAGACAACAGACAGACAGACGGGATGGATGAAAGGAAGGAGGGAAGGAAGGAAGGAAGGAGGGAAGGAAGGAAGGAAGGAAGGAAGGAGGGAAGGAAGGAAGAAAGGATCGATGGAAGGAAGGAAGAAAGGATCGATGGAAGGAAGGAAGGAAGGAAGGAAAGAAGGAAGGAAGGAAGAAAGGAAGGAAGGAAGAAAGGAAGGAAGAAAGGAAGGAAGGAAGGAAGGAAGCAGAAAGTAAGAAGAGAAAATGACTAAGGGAGAGGGGGGGGGTGGAGGGAGTGGCTGGGGACGAGAGTCAAGGAGACGGGCTGGGGACGCGCCAGACGAGAGAATATGATACGTCAGGCGCGTCCCCAGCCCGTCTCTTCTGGCCTCTCGTCCCCAGCCACTCTGTCTGTCTGTCTGTCTCTGTCTGTCTCCGTGTCTGCCTGTCTGTCTGTCTGTCTGTCTGTCTCTGCCTGTCTGTCTGTCTGTCTGCCTGTCTGTCTGTCTCTGCCTGTCTGTCTCAGTCTGTCTCTCTCTCTCTCTCTCTCTCTCTCTCTCTCTCTCTCGCTTTGTCTGTCTGTCTCTATCTCTGTCTTTCTCTCTCTGTCTCTTTCTGTCTGCCTCCCTGTCTGTCTGTCTGTCTGTCTGTCTCTGTCTCTGTCTGTCTGTCTGTCCCACGTGTCATCACTGCCTGAGCTTCTCTGGGGACAAGATAGGTAGGTAGGGTAGGGTAGGGCAGGGCTGGGTAGGGTAAGGCAGGGCAAGGCAGGGTAGGGCAGGGTAGGGTATGGCAGGGTAGGGTAGAGTAGGGTAGGATGGAGTAAGGTAGGGTAGGGTAGGGTAGGATAGGGTAGGGTAGGGTATGGTGGGGTAGGGTAGGGTAGGGTAGTGTAGGGTAGTGTAGGGTAGGGTTGGGTAGGGTATGGTAGGGTAGGGTAGGATAGGGTAGGGTGGGGTGGGGTAGGGTAGTGTAGGGTAGGGTAAGGTGGAGTAGGGTGGGGTAGGGTAGTGTAGGGTAGGGTAAGGTGGAGTAGGGTAGGATAGGGTAGGGTGGGGTAGGGTAGGGTAGGGTAGGGTAAGGTGGAGTAGGGTGGGGTAGGGTAGTGTAGGGTAGGGTAGTGTAGGGTAGGGTAGTGTAGGGTAGTGTAGGGTAGTGTAGGGTAGGGTAGGGTAGGGTAGTGCTGGGTAATGTAGGGTAGGGTAGTGTAGGGTAGGGTAGTGTAGGGTAGGGCCTGTGCTGGAAGAGGAGCCTGATCGTGGCCGCTGGACTGGGCCTCGGTAGGAGGCATCCAGGGGGCGGCCAGGTGGCGGGAGGGGGCCCCGGGTGCGGGTGTGTCGTCGTGGTGGCGTCACTGGCGGTGGTGGTGGTGTCCCTGGTGTGGTGGTGTGGTGTTGGGCGGTCCGGTGGTCGGTGGTGGGTTCCGGCGGCTGCAGCGGTTCTCGGGCCGTGCTCGCGCTCCGGCGCGGGTGCTCAGCCCCCCCCCTCCCCCCGCCGTCGTCGTTGTCGTCTGTGCCTCCCGCCTCTCTGAAGCCGGACAGCCGCCTCCCCCGCCCCGGCCGAGTCATGGCGGTGCCTCTGCCCCTCGTGATGACTCGGGCTGGGACCCGTGTGTCCGACCCTTCCCTGGAAAGCACATGGCAGCGTGAGAGTCTAAGAGTGTCGTTCCCGCCACGAGCAAAAACGGGGCCTCCCTGCCCCCTCTGGAGGGCCGAGGGTCTTTGAATGTGTGTGTGTGTGTGTGTGTGTGTGTGTGTGTGTGTGTGTGTGTGTGTTAGAGTGACGTGTGGCAGTGTAAGTTGCCTATCTATCTATCTATCATTCTATCCACCCATCCATCCATCTATCTATCTATCTGTCCATTTATCTATCCACTCATCCCTCCATCCCTTCATCCATCCATCCATCTATCTATCAATCTATCATCCATCCATCCATTCATCCATCTATCTATCCACCCATCCCTCCATCCATCTATCTATTTATCCATCAACCTATCAATCTATCCATTCATCTATCCATCCATCTGTCTATCTATCTATCTAATCTAACAGGCGAAACATAACTTAGCTTTTATCGCAGGTAAGTGAATGGTTGACTGGCTGGCTGACTGGCTTTCCTCTGGCTTTCCTCATGGCTTGCTGTGGATTTCCTGCATTTCCGTACGTCTATCTGTCAAAAAATCATCATCATCATCATCATCATTATTAGTATTATTATTATTACTATTATTATTTTTATGATGGTAGTGAAGCATGTGTAAGGGTAAATGGGCATCTGAGTGAATGGTTCACGATCGGTGTGGGCGTGCGACAAGGTTGTGTGATGTCCCCATGGTTGTTCAATATATATATGGATGGGGTGATGAGAGAAGTAAAAACACGAGTAATGGAGAGAGGGATGGCATTGGTAATGAATGGTGATGGATGGAATATCTCCAGTTTGTTGTATGCTGATGATGCAGTACTGATTGCAAGTACCTGACAAGAACTTGGTTGGCTAGTGCAGAGCTTTGCTGATGTCTGTGAGCGTCGTGCCTTGAGAGTAAATGTAGAAAAAAGTAAAGTGATGGTTAATGAGAGAGAAGGTGACTCCCAGTGTGATGTTACAGTGAATGGAGAGAGACTGGAGTTGGTGAGAGAGTTCAAATACCTGGGTACAGTGATAGAAAAAAGAGGAAAATGTGCAAAAGAAGTGGAAAGTAGAGTGACACAAGGAAGGAAAGTAGCTGGTGCAATGAAGGCCTTGATAAGAAACAGAGGCTTGAGGGTTGCAGCTGCACGAGGCTTACATGAAGGAGTGTGTGAGACTATGGTGTGGCATGGAAATGAAAAGTCAAGAGTGAGAGCAGTGGAGATGGGACTGCTGAGGAACTTAATGTGGGGTACAGAGAGTGGATAGGATACGAAGTAATGTGATTCGTGAAAGATGTGGAGTGAGGAAATCTGTGGACACCAGATTTATCACAGTTCCTTAGGTATGGTGCAATACCACACTGAATGCAGTATTCCACCTTTGTCTCTTCTTGTTTGTTGTTTTTTTGCTATGTCTGAATCTGGAAACACTGAAATGAATTGCTCAGCATCATCATTTGTACTTGCAAAAGAATAATTGGAGCTGACAACCATCAAAGCTTCAATAGCTTCTACTTCGAGAATCAAGGTCCAAATGAAATGGAGGAATTGAAGAAGGGAAGGGCAGGAGGAAGTGGTTCATACAAGGAGGGTGGAAAGGTTACAAGAGGATGGAAAAAGGCGGAATATAAGAGAGAAGTAGAGGAGCGATTGGGTAAATATGGATTGCAGCAGATGAGGGACGTGGAAGGTGTGTGCAAGATATTCACAGAAGAAATCTGTGCAGCATGTGAGGTGGTGTGTGGGGTGAAGAGAAGTTTCAAGCATAGGCTAGATAAGCATATGACAAATAAGGGGTGGATATAGAAAAAAGGAAATCTTATAACCAATACTAATTCACAATTTTTCCTTTTCAGGTTACACTATGATAGTCTCTATTCTCCTTTCACACTTTCCTGTAAAATATTCCGCTATTTTTCTTCCAGCAGCCAATCAAAATACAGGGTTTATTTCCGAACATAAACAGATAGTATGGACGCCATTGCATCTCGTATGGTCCTTGCTGTGCCGATGTGTGGTATAATTCATTATAATTTCATAGGTTATTACGCAAAATAGCTGTAATTCCTTATATGCACAGAGAGATAAAGATAGCAGGTAAATGATGCACCAAGAGTATAGCGTTGACAGTCATTTTTTCAGTACTAAAAGTGCTCAAGAAATTTGTGGTACCGAGAAAAAAATATATTTTGAGGTAGAACGGAGGGAAGTTAGCATGCAGGTATCGATAATACTACCATCTACGAGAGTACCCTGATGACCAAGGATACTAGTGACATGGAGATGTCTTTGCTAGGGCAACTCCAGTGCCTTCTAATTTATTGCTGGTGTTTCCATTTTCTCTCTAATGAAATAGTAGACCTCTGGTAACATTATGTACTGAGTGTTTTTACATACTTGTCCTCTGAAAGGATTATTAGCTATTAACTTAAAGTAACTTCAAGAAAGCTGTCAATATGTGGGGAAAAGATAGTTTTTCTTTAAGACATTGGAACAAATGCGACAGTAATGATGTCAATTTATTTCTGATGACATAAAACATCAAATCTAGGAAAGTTTGTGGTGACATATTATGGGGAAATATTCCAAGTGTTTGCCCCCTGGCAAATTTCCTGGATACGCCACTGGCTCACCCCCCTCTCTCTCACATACCTCCATCCCATCCTTCCATCTCATCTTAGGCCTCCCCTCCCTCTCCTCCCCCCCTCCACCTCACTCATATACACTCTCCTCGCTTGTCTCTCGCTCTCCATCCTCTCCACATGGCCAAACCACCTCAGTGTATTTTCTCCTAACGCTTACTATCACGTTCACATTAACACCACAACGCTCCTGCACTTCCTCATTTGTCAGTCTGTCCTTCCTTTTAACTACACATGCTCCTTTCAATAATCCTCTCTCCATCCCCCACCCTTAGCGAAACATATTTCTCATTTGCAATGAGCCTGGTATGGTGTGGGTAACAGCCAGGCACCGCGGAGCTGGGCATCACACGTACACACTCCCCACGCGACTTCAGGTGACTGAAGGCGAGGGAGGGGGTAGGCGTAAGGTAACCGTTGGTGTGGCATTTGCGATCATGCGAGTGTAGACGGATTGGCGACATGGTCTAACCGTCGGATGAGATGTACAACCCCACCCAAGCAAGAGCGACACTGAGGCTCACATAGTCTCTGGGCAGCTGGCATGGGGGTTTTACAGGTAGAGGCAGACTGATGGGCGCCGCATTGGGGGCGGGGCTTGCAACAAGGAAAACTCCCATAAAATAGAGGGGAGCCTTATGTAACTTCGACGAATCTTTCTACTGATCATTGTCTTTTCGTTTTTTTCTCTCTCTGTCTTGTTCTTGTGTTGCCTCCATGTTAAGCCCCGTACACACTGGGCATCAAGTTCGCAACAAGTTGCGCAAAGTGTTGAAAATCACCATGTCACTGCATCAGCCTCGCATGATGGTGACAGGCAACCAGCGTGGAGTCAACCTTGTATGTGCTGCCCTCGAGCGGCGATGACGACTCACGTTAGCTTTGACAATCCAGTGGTGCCACTTGTACAAATTTTGTGGGTAATTTCAGACTCAGATTTTGAAAACTGTACAGTACTGAACGTAGGCAAGACCATGGGAGATATTACATACAACTTAGATAACAAAGTAATTAGTAAATCGGAATGCGAGAGAGATCTAGGAGTTATGGTTAGTAAGACCTCAACCTAGGCAAGTGTGTATTAATGCTAGAAATAAAGCAAATGGGCTCCTACGATTTATATCGAGGAGCAATTTTGCAACTTTATCTAGCATTAATAAGGCCACATTTAGACTACGCCGTGCAATTTTGGTGTCCGTACTATTGAATGGATATAAAGTCGCTTGAAAACGTACAGAGAATAATGACAACAATGATACATGATGTTCGGAACCTGTCACATGAAGACAGACTAAAAAGACTAAATTTGCACCTACAATGTAATGGGAGACTTAATTGAGGTGTTTAAGTGAAGGAAGGGAATAAGTAAAGGAGATATTAGCAAGGTACAGAACTTAAAGTGGGCATACAGGATAGAACTAGAAGTAATGGTTTCAAACTGGAAAAATTCCGTTATAAGAACATAAGAAGAGAGGATAACTGCAGTAGGCCGGTCGGCCCATGCTAGGCAGCTCCTAGAAGAATAATTGAACTACTAGAATGATATAAGGATAGCAAAGAAGATATGAAGTGCTATGAAAAGGATGCAAAGCCACTGCACTGTATTTTTCTGCCACTGAACTGTGTGATATAAGCTGCAAAAAGACAAAAACCTAGGCCAAGTTAGGGCAACAAAAGTATAGTGTGTAGTTCACACTTTAAATCCATAAAGATTTTTGTTCATTCTCAGCATACAGTAATTGTCATAGCTCAGTGGCAGAGGACGACTGTACTAGGGTTCAACATCCCTTCCACAGAACTTCATTATTAGCGCCATGATGATGATCTGTTACAGCTCAACATTCAAGATGGCAAGCCTACGCCTAGATAAAATGACCTGAGTATAGCTGACGCCTAGTGATGTAGTGGGTGAAGGCACTGCGGCAGGATGGGGCCAGTCAGGGCTTAGATCTGAGGCACAGTTGAGGTTTGCTGATTACATTGCCATTCAGGATGCTGGCCAGCCTTCCCCTAACCCCACTGTGGCAGGGAATAAATATACTGTATGCGATGTATCTTATGGACATCCAGCTGATTTCAAGTACTGTGTTTTGGTGGCAAAGCTGGGCTGCAATGCTATAAAAAAAAATATATATATATATGCCTGTCACCCCTTATAACAATACTTAAGACTGTAAATCATTGAGGATCAGCTAAGGTAAACTACTGCTTTCTCAAAACAAAAGGTGTCAGTCAGAAAGGTAGTCCCACAAGAGGTGAGGCGAGGTGTTAATGAGAGGTATTCCCGGGGGTGGGGTGGGGTTGGGTGGGGTGGAGGCAGGTGTGAGGTAAGGTGTGAGGCTGAACCCCATGTGATTATAGTGCTCCAGGCTGTCTATTAATATCTATATTTATTTATCTATCTAGCTATTTTTAAACCTATCTATCTATCCATCTACCTATCCATGTCTACCTATCTGTATATATATCTATCTGTAGTTCTACAACATTTTCTCCTTCTCTCTCTCCCCCACAATCTCTCCCCACTTCCCTTCCCTAGCTTCCTCCCCACCTCTACCTCCCATTTTGTCTTCCACTCCCTCCACTTCACCTCTCTCCCCCCCCCTCCCTCTCTATCCCTCCTTCCTTCTCAACTACCCCCCTCCAAACACCCCCAGGGCCTCCCCCCACCCAACACCCCAGGGGAGGAAGACCGCCCCTGAGATTTACCTGATAACCCACGTGTACCTTGCCTACCTCACCTGTTTTACCTGTGTGTGTGTGTGTGTGTGTGTGTGTGTGTGTGTGTGAAGAAAATGTATGTGTAATTCATCATATGTACACTATTACAATATGCCTGTGTGTACGCCTTTGTGTGTATACGTGTGCGTCTACAAATATGTGCGAATATCCTAAGCAATAATAATATTCCCTTGTGAGTTGCCAAAATAATATTACTACAACAATATCAACGTTAATTTACAGTAATGGGATTTATGGAGAAACAAACCCGCTACATAAATACATAAAGCGCTACATACATTTACAAATCTAGCTGAAAGACTTAAACGCATTATTATTATTATTGTTATTATTATTATTAAAGTATTTGTTTAGATTTTACTGCTTAATTCTCTGTCTGTCTGTCTCTGTCTGTCTGTCTGTCTGTCTGTCTGTCTGTCTCTCTCTCTCTCTCTCTCTCTCTCTCTCAAAACTTTACAATCTCAACACCTTCAGTCTTTTCACCTCCAAGTAATTTGTCTTCCCTAGGGTCATTTTCGCTTCACCCCCCCTATAAATCTTGACCTCCTACAGCGTCCCCTTCAGCGTCTCAGGCGGATCAAAGGTCAGGGGAGGCGTAACAAAGGTCAAATGAGGTCTTATCTACGTTTAAACTCCGGGATTAGGAAAGTGGGGGTGGTGGTGGTCGGGTCTAAAGTAATAATGAAATAGATCATCTAAAGTAATAATGAAACTTTATCTAGCATTAGTAAGGCCACATATCTCATCTAAAGTAATAATGAAACTTTATCTAGCATTAGTAAGGCCACATTTAGACTACGCAGTACAATTTTGGTGTCCTTACTATAGAATGGATATTAATTCGTTAGAAAATGTACAGAGAAGAATGACAAAAATGATACATGACGTCCGGAACCTGTCATATGAAGACAGACTGAAAAGACTAAGTCTGCATTCGCTAGAGAGGCGTAGAGTAAGGGAAGACTTAACTGAGGTGTTTAAGTGGATGAAGGGTATAAATAAGGGAGATATTAGCAAGGTACTTAAAGTGAGCATACAGGATAGAACTAGAAATAATGGTTTCAAACTAGAAAAATTCCGTTTCAGTAAGGAAATAGGTAGAAATTGGTTTGGTAATAGAGTAGTGGACGAATGGAATAAGCTACCTAGTAAAGTAGTTGCTGCCTCTTCCACTGAGAGTTTCAAGCATAGGCTAGATAAGCATATGACTAAAAAGGGGTGGATATAGAAAAAAGAAAATCTTATAACCAATACTAATTCATAATTTTCCCTTTTCAGGTTACACTGTGATAGTCTCTATTCTCCTTTCACACTTTCCTGTAAAATGTCCACGCCAGTTTTTCTATACGGCCTGGTGTTCTTTCTGACTTTTTCCTGCCGGCTTCGGCTGGAGGGTTTGGAGGTCGGGGGAAAGCCTTCTTCTTTGCTATCTTTATCTCATTTTAGTAGTTCAGTTACTCTTCTAGGAGCTGCCTAGCATGGGCCAACCGGCCTACTGCAGTTATCCTCTTTCTTATGTTCTTATGTGAATGCTAAATGGTTCACGGTACTTCTCTCTCTCTCTCTCTCTCTCTCTCTCTCTCTCTCTCTCTCTGATGGTTTAGGCATCTCAGGTACACAAAAGGAAAATAGAGTCTGTGTAACATTCCTTTCATTTCTGGGTACTGACCGGGTGGGGGAGGGATTAGGGAGGTGGGGGGGGGATTAGGAGGGTGGGTGGAGGGAAGGAGAGGAGGAGGAAGTGGAGGGAAGGAGGGGTAGTGGAGGGAAGGAGGCAAAATGGAGGGATGTTGAAATGGAAGGGTGTGAGAGAGAAGGGTAGGTGAGAAAGGGAGGTTTGGGAGGAGGTGAAAGGAAGAAAAAGAAAGAAATGGAGAATGGAATAATGGGAGAGAGAGAGAGAGAGAGAGAGAGAGAGAGAGAGAGAGAGAGAGAGAGATTATGGAGACGAATGAGAACAGCAAACCAAATTACCGAAGGAAGAAAGGATGGATGAAAGAGGGAGACGAAAAGAAAAGAAAAGAATGAAGAGAAAGGAAGGAAGGAGAAAGTGAAGGAGAGAGAGAGGCCAAGGAGGAGGAGGAGAGAGATTAAGACAACAAGAGGGATTAAGGGAGGGAGAGGGAGGTATGGAGGAGGGAGAGGGGGAGGGAAGAGAGGAGGGAAAAAAATTAAGAAATAGCCAGAGTATAAACGAAGAAGGAAGAAGTGAGAAACAATGAAGAAAGGTAGATTAATAGACAAATAGTGATACACAGATAGATAGATAGATAGATATATGGAGTGTGTGAGAGAGAGAGAGAGAGAGAGAGAGAGAGAGAGAGAGAGACGAAAGAACAATCCATCTTATACCAAAAAATCCAAATTGCATCTCTCTCTCTCTCTCTCTCTCTCTCTCTCTCTCTCTCTCTCTCTCTCTCTCAATACCGCAAAGGAGGAGGTTGAACTGTTTCCTCGACATGTGAGTTTTATTGCGGGTTGAAGGATATTGACGAGTTTGTGTGTGTGTGTGTGTGTGTGTGTGTGTGTGTGTGTGTGTGTGTGTGTGTGTGTGTGTGTGTGTGTGGCTGATCTGATGGATGGTGAAGAGATGGAAGGCTGGATGGTTATGTAAGGACTGATGCATTAGAGAAACCGCAGATGCAGACAGAGATCGAGTTGGTTTATGTCTGTATGTTTATGTATGTATGTATGGATAGATGGAATAGAAACATATTTACTAGTCAATTTTCCACCTGATTTTTACCTGTGTGTACGTATGGATGTATGCCCGTATTTATATTCATGTCTGTATGTACATAAGAACATAAGAACATAAGAAGAGAGGATAACTGCAGTAGGCCGGTTGGCCCATGCTAGGCAGCTCCTAGAAGAGTAACTGAACTACTAGAATGAGATAAGGATAGCAAAGAAGAAGGCTCTCCCCCGCCCTCCAAACCCTCCAGCGGAAGCCGGCAGGAAAAAGTCAGAAAGAACACCACGCAGTATAGAAAAACTGGCGTGGACATTTTACAGGAAAGTGTGAAAGGAGAATAGAGACTATCATAGTTTTACCTGAAAAGGAAAAATTATGAATTAGTATTGGTTATAAGATTTTCTTTTTTCTATATCCACCCCTTTTTAGTCATATGCTTATCTAGCCTATGCTTGAAACTCTCAATGGAAGAGGCAGCAACTACTTTACTAGGTAGCTTATTCCATTCGTCTACGACCCTTATTACCAAACCAATTTCTACCTATTTCCTTAGTGAAACGGAATTTTTCTAGTTTGAAACCATTATTTCTAGTTGTATCCTGTATGCTCACTTTAAGTACCTTGCTGATATCTCCCTTATTTATACCCTTCATCCACTTAAACACCTCAATTAAGTCTCCCCTTACTCTACGCCTCTCTAGCGAATGCAGACTTAGTCTTTTCAGTCTGTCTTCATATGACAGGTTCCGGACGTCATGTATCATTTTTGTCATTCTTCTCTGTACATTTTCTAACGAATTAATATCCATTCTATAGTAAGGACACCAGAATTGTACTGCGTAGTATAAATGTGGCCTTACTAATGCTAGATAAAGTTTCAGTATTACTTTAGATGATCTATTGCTCACGCTTCTCGAAATAAATCCTAGCACCCTATTTGCTTTATTTCTCGCATTAATACACTGTTGCCTAGGTTTAAGGTCGTTACTAATCATAACTCCTAGATCCCTCTCGCATTCAGATTTGCTAATTTCTTTGTTATCTAAGCTGTATTTAGTATATCCAATGGTCTTACCTACGTTAAGTACTTTACATTTTTCAACGTTAAATTCCATTTGCCAAGTTTTAGACCATTTGGACAATGTATCGAGGTCTTTTTGTAAGTAATGGCAATCGTCAGTCGAGTTAATGATACGCCCTATTTTTGTATCGTCGGCAAATTTGCTGATGCTGCTATTGACTCCTAAGTCTAGATCATTTATATATATGATAAATAATAAGGGACCGAGTACTGAACCCTGTGGTACACCGCTAGTTACTAATCCCCAGTCCGACTTAGTTCCATTTATTAATACTCTCTGCTTTCGTCCTTCCAGCCAGGATTCTATCCATTTTAAGATATCGCCGTCTATACCGTGTGCTCGAACCTTTCTAACTAACCTTTCGTGTGGGACCCTATCAAAAGCTTTACTAAAGTCCAGATAAATAACATCGTAAGCTTTATCGCTATCTACTGCCTCATAGACCTCCGAGTAGAATGACAAGTTTGTGAGGCAGGATCGTCCTTGCCTGAATCCGTGCTGACCCTCTCTACACCAGATCAATGTGGGGGGATGGGGGAAGCCCGATCCGATAAAGCCGATAATCTGGTAAGTCCAATGGCTCCCCCACAAGTTGGATTTCAAGCACATAATGGAAAATCTATCTATCTATCTATTGCCAGACGCCTCAACCCCCCCCCCCCCCACTTTTTGGAGCCTGGGGGACAGAGTATCTTTTGTCCCCCCCACTTTTCTAGGTGAGAATTTTCAAGATGAATAGCTCTACGCCGTTTTTTTTTTCCTTACTGGAAAAATCCTTTCAATGCAGCACAGTACAGTTCAGGTGATATGAAAATCATTCCCTGCTGAGAGGGGCAGGTGGCGTGGTCACCTGAGTCAAGGATTAAGACAGTTTAATCCCAGCAGATGTATTTTTACTTAGGTCAGTCTTGACGTATGCACCACCCCTGATGCCTGAGCCAGTGAGAATCAAACTAAAAGAATAAGTAGTGGAAAACAGAATTTCTACTGCCTACCACCACAACAGTAGTGCAAAACAGAATACCAGACTGGGGGTGGCTGCAGCAGCGGGTTTGAATTTATGCATATGTGCTAAGTGGAGAGAGAGAGAGAGAGAGAGAGAGAGAGAGAGAGGGAGAGAGAGAGAGAACCGCAAAGGAAAACAGAAAAAAAACGATACGAATGTGGGAAAGTGTGTGTTCGGGACACTCACGCCAGATCTCGAGTTTTCATTGGCCCATCCATTCCGCTAATTTTCTTCCAGCAGCCAATCAAAATACAGGGTTTATTTCCGAATATAAACAGATAGTATGGACGCCATTGCATCTCGTATGGTACTTGCTGTGCCGATGTGTGGTATAATTCATTATAATTTCATAGGTTATTACGCAAAATAGCTGTAATTCCTTATATGCACAGAGAGATAAAGATAGCAGGTAAATGATGCACCAAGAGTATAGCGTTGACAGTCATTTTTTCAGTACTAAAAGTGCTCAAGAAATTTGTGGTACCGAGAAAAAAATATATATTTTGAGGTAGAACGGAGGGAAGTTAGCATGTAGGTATCGATAATACTACCATCTACGAGAGTACCCTGATGACCAAGGATACTAGTGACATGGAGATGTCTTTGCTAGGGCAACTCCAGTGCCTTCTAATTTATTGCTGGTGTTTCCATTTTCTCTCTAATGAAATAGTAGACCTCTGGTAACATTATGTACTGAGTGTTTTTACATACTTGTCCTCTGAAAGGAATATTAGCTATTAACTTAAAGTAACTTCAAGAAAGCTGTCAATATGTGGGGAAAAGATAGTTTTTCTTTAAGACATTGGAACAAATGCGACAGTAATGATGTCAATTTATTTCTGACATAAAACATCAAATCTAGGAAAGTTTGTGGTGACATAATATGAGGAAATATTCCAAGTGTTTGCCCCCCCTGGCAAATTTCCTGGATACGCCACTGGCTCACCCCCCTCTCTCTCACATACTTCCATCCCATCCTTCCATCTCATCTTAGGCCTCCCCTCCCTCTCCTCCCCCCCTCCACATCACTCACATACACTCGCCTCGCTTCTCTCGCTCTCCATCCTCTCCACATGGCCAAACCACCTCAGTGTATTTTCTCCTAACGCTTTCTATCACGTTCACATTAACACCACAACGCTCCTGCACTTCCTCATTTGTCAGTCTGTCTTTCCTTTTAACTACACATGCTCCTCTCAATAATCCTCTCTCCATCCCCCACTCTCAGCGAAACATATTTCTCATTTGCAATGAGCCTGGTATGGTGTGGGCAACAAAACACCCAGGCACCGCGGAGCTGGGCGTCACACGTACACACCCCCAATCTGACATTTGGTGACTGAGGGGTGAGGGCCAGCGAGAGGGTAATCGACTAATCGTGCGAGTGTAGACGGCTTGGCGCCATGGGCTAACCGTCGGAGATGTACACCCAACCATTGCAAGAGCGACACTGAGGCTCACTGACTGGGCATGGGGGGTTTATTTTTATAGGTAGAGGCAGACTGATGGGCGGGGCTTGCAAAAAAAAAAAACTCCCATAAAATAGAGGGAAGCCTTATGTAACTTCGACGAATCTTTATACCGATCATTGTCTTTTCGTTTTTTTCTCTCTCTCTGTCTTGTTCTTGCGTTGCCTCCATGTTAAACCCCGTACACACTGGGCATCGAGTTGTGCAACAAGTTGCGCGCATTGATGCGCCGTTCTGGCTCGAGGGCATTTGTGCATCATGTTGCGCAAATTGATGTGGGCCGGGCACTGGGCAGTAGACACCGGACTGTCATCCGGAGAGCATCTTCACGCCAGATCATATCGGAGATGATGACTGAGGAAATACTGCAGACACACAAAGACTGGACAAAAGCAAATACAATGCATTTTATTGAAAGGCTGAAGGAGTACCCATGCATATGGGCCGTTAAATCCAAGGAATATAAGGCTAGACAACTACGAAGTAGTGGAATGAAGGCATTAGTGGATGAAATGACTAAAACAATGGGATGTGCCATAACTTATGAAGATATTAAGAACAAACTGCATACACTGAGAACGCAGTTCAGGCGTGATATCAAGCTAATTAAGGAATCACAGAAGTCAGGGGCAGGAACCGACGCAACTTGTAAGAACTAGAAATAATGGTTTCAAACTAGAAAAATTCCGTTTCAGTAAGGAAATAGGTAGAAATTGGTTTGGTAATAGAGTAGTAGACGAATGGAATAAGCTACCTAGTAAAGTAGTTGCTGCCTCTTCCATTGAGAGTTTCAAGCATAGGCTAGATAAGCATATGACTAATAAGGGGTGGATATAGAAAAAAGAAAATCTTATAACCAATACTAATTCATAATTTTTCCTTTTCAGGTTACACTATGATAGTGTCTATTCTCCTTTCACACTTTCCTGTAAAATGTCCACGCCAGTTTTTCTATACGGCGTGGTGTTCTTTCTGACTTTTTCCTGCCGGCTTCGGCTGGAGGGTTTGGAGGGCGGGGGAGAGCCTTCTTCTTTGCTATCCTTATCTCATTCTAGTAGTTCAGTTACTCTTCTAGGAGCTGCCTAGCATGGGCCAACCGGCCTACTGCAGTTATCCTCTCTTCTTATGTTCTTATGTAAGTCTCCAGTGTGGACACTCTTGCCCGTCGGCAACCACTCGTGTGGCCATAATGTATAAGACTTGTGAGTGTCAGATCATAATTATAAGACTGGATGAATATCGGAGTTATAGTACGTCGTCTGCTCTGTTTATGTCTGGCTAAACATCTCAGCCGACATGGGTAACACTTTTAAAGAGATACAAATAGCACATTAAACATCAGTATATCGTTGTAAATCGTGTTAATAAATTGTACAGTACCTTTCATCAATATTTTAAATATATTTAAGACAATAAACTACAAAAGAACGCACAAAACTTGCAAAGGGATTTTTGGAAGAGAGGGGTCAAATAATTCCGTCAAGTTCCAATAATTTTGGCTGCTCGGGAAACACTCATTACCGCCAGTACAGTAGATGATATTTTTTATTTCCACATTTTCCTTCGAACAAGTATAAAGTACCATTATGTGCTCTTTATTACTATATCATTTTTGATGAGAAACACAATAATTCATGGTCCTTACTCTGCTGTACTGAGAAATAACATAGCATTCCCCTTTAATGGCGATCAGCCACTGAGCAGATTGTTTTTCACATTTTGGAACCTAAATACATGGACTTTAGGCCCCGATTTGTAGTAACCCTTACACAGGGGCACACAACACGTTAAGGCATTGTTTCTTTAGCACTGTTTGCCCTAAACAAGAAGCCTAGGTGGTTTATATGTAAAAAATGCTTTGAACACGGCCAAGAACGTGACCCCACCACAGTTTTCTCCTATACTGAGGTCAGGTGGGTCCGAAATTCCGAATCAGGTGGGCCGTGGGTAGGCCCAAGGCAGATGACGTAAAGCTTTCTCACCCCCTCACTGAGCAGGCCTGTTTGAGAATTTCTGAAGGCCGTGCCCCAACCGCCTGTCCCCCTCTCTTCCCGTACCCCTCCCCGTTTCCCTCCCCCTCATCCCTCCCCAATACCCCTCCGCCACTCCCCCTCCCCCTCCCCCACCCCCCTGCTGCTCTGTCCAAGGTCAAGAACCTCTGCTTATCTCACTCCTTCAGTCCCTCCTTCATTCTCCCTCTCTTTCTTCACTACTCTCATGCTTTCTTTTTTTTTTTTTCCTTCGCTCCGTCTTTCTCCCTTGTGTTTTTCCTGCCAGCGTTCATCCTTTGGTTCTTTTTTCCCACTTTCTTCAATTCAGCATATTACTTGATACAAAACAAAAAAAAATCGTGAGAGAGAGAGAGAGAGAGAGAGAGAGAGAGAGAGAGAGAGAGAGAGAGAGAGAGAGAGGTCTCCCTCTCCTCTTCCCCGTCCCCCTACCACCACTCTCCCCCGTCCCCTTACGTCCTCTCTCCCTCTCTCCCCGTTCCTCGTCCACCTCTCTCCCCTCTCCCCCTCTCCCCCTTCACCAATAAAGACAGGATAGGACCACTCAGAACAGAATCAGGTGACATTACCAGTGAAGATAAAGAAATGTGCTCCATCCTAAATAATTATTTCATATCAGTATTCACCAAGGAAAATCTAAGCCTGGTCCCTCAAGCAGCAAATATTTACCATGAGAATACGGAAAATATTCTTAGTAAAATAACCATTAGTAAGGAGGACGTATTGAAAGAAATTAATAAGTTAAAACCTCAAAAATCGCCAGGTCCGGACGATATATATACAAAAATTATAAAAGAAACCAAAGAAGAATTATGTCAGCCACTTTTAACATTATTTAATGACTCTTTAAGATCAGGAGAAGTTCCCGAGGCGTGGAAGACCGCAAACGTAGTGCCCATCTTTAAAAAGGGTGATAAATCAGCTGCGTCGAATTATCGTCCGATAAGTCTAACGTCAATAGTAGGAAAAATGTTAGAGTCAATTTTGGCAAATAAGATTAGAGAACACTTAGAAAGATTTAATCTTATAAACGAAAGTCAGCACGGATTCAGGCAAGGACGATCCTGCCTCACAAACTTGTCATTCTACTCGGAGGTCTATGAGGCAGTAGATAGCGATAAAGCTTACGATGTTATTTATCTGGACTTTAGTAAAGCTTTTGATAGGGTCCCACACGAAAGGTTAGTTAGAAAGGTTCGAGCACACGGTATAGACGGCGATATCTTAAAATGGATAGAATCCTGGCTGAAAGGAAGAAAGCAGAGAGTATTAATAAATGGAACAAAGTCGAACTGGGGATTAGTAACTAGCGGTGTACCACAGGGTTCAGTACTCGGTCCCTTATTATTTATCATATATATAAATGATCTAGACTTAGGAGTCAATAGCAGAATCAGCAAATTTGCCGACGATACAAAAATAGGGCGTATCATTAACTCGACTGACGATTGCCATTACTTACAAAAAGACCTCGATACATTGTCCAAATGGTCTAAAACTTGGCAAATGGAATTTAACGTTGAAAAATGTAAAGTACTTAACGTAGGCAAGACCATTGGAGATACTAAATACAGCTTAGATAACAAAGAAATTAGCAAATCGGAATGCGAGAGAGATCTAGGAGTTATGATTAGTAACGACCTTAAACCAAGGCAACAGTGCATTAATGCGAGGAATAAAGCAAATAGGGTCCTAGGATTTATTTCGAGAAGCGTGAGGAATAGATCATCTAAAGTAATAATGAAACTTTATCTAGCATTAGTAAGGCCACATTTAGACTACGCAGTACAATTTTGGTGTCCTTACTATAGAATGGATATTAATTCGTTAGAAAATGTACAGAGAAGAATGACTAAAATGATACATGACGTCCGGAACCTGTCATATGAAGACAGACTGAAAAGACTAAGTCTGCATTCGCTAGAGAGGCATAGAGTAAGGGGAGACTTAATTGAGGTGTTTAAGTGGATGAATGGTATAAATAAGGGAGATATTAGCAAGGTACTTAAAGTGAGCATACAGGATAGAACTAGAAATAATGGTTTCAAAAAAGAAAAATTCCGTTTCAGTAAGGAAATAGGTAGAAATTGGTTTGGTAATAGAGTAGTAGACGAATGGAATAAGCTACCTAGTAAAGTAGTTGCTGCCTCTTCCATTGAGAGTTTCAAGCATAGGCTAGATAAGCATATGACTAATAAGGGGTGGATATAGAAAAAAGAAAATCTTATAACCAATACTAATTCATAATTTTCCCTTTTCAGGTTACACTATGATAGTCTCTATTCTCCTTTCACACTTTCCTGTAAAATGTCCACGCCAGTTTTTCTATGCGGCGTGGTGTTCTTTCTGACTTTTTCCTGCCGGCTTCGGCTGGAGGGTTTGGAGGGCGGGGGAGAGCCTTCTTCTTTGCTATCCTTATCTCATTCTAGTAGTTCAGTTACTCTTATAGGAGCTGCCTAGCATGGGCCAACCGGCCTGCAGTTATCCTCTCTTCTTATGTTCTTATGTGAATGCTAAATGGTTCACGGTACTTGTCTCTCTCTCTCTCTCTCTCTCTCTCTCTCTGATGGTTTAGGCCTGTCACCCATTTTTCTTTACATCTCAGGTACACAAAAGGAAAATAGAGTCTGTGTAACATTCCTTTCATTTCTGGGTACTGACCGGGTGGGGGAGGGATTAGGGAGGTGGGGGAGGGATTAGGAGGGTGGGGGAAGGGAAGGAGAGGAGGAGGAAGTGGAGGGAAGGAGGGGTAGTGGAGGGAAGGAGGCAAAATGGAGGGATGGTGAAATGGAAGGGTGTGAGAGAGAAGGGTAGGTGAGAAAGGGAGGTTTGGGAGGAGGTGAAAGGAAGAAAAAGAAAGAAATGGAGAATGGAATAATGAGAGAGAGAGAGAGAGAGAGAGAGAGAGAGAGAGAGAGAGAGAGAGATTATGGAGACGAATGAGAACAGCAAACCAAATTACCGAAGGAAGAAAGGATGGATGAAAGAGGGAGACGAAAAGAAAAGAAAAGAATGAAGAGAAAGGAAGGAAGGAGAAAGTGAAGGAGAGAGAGAGGCCAAGGAGGAGGAGGAGAGAGATTAAGACAACAAGAGGGATTAAGGGAGGGAGAGGGAGGTATGGAGGAGGGAGAGGGGGAGGGAAGAGAGGAGGGAAAAAAAATTAAGAAATAGCCAGAGTATAAACGAAGAAGGAAGAAGTGAGAAACAATGAAGAAAGGTAGATTAATAGACAAATAGTTATACACAGATAGATAGATAGATATATGGACTGACTGAGAGAGAGAGAGAGAGAGAGAGAGAGAGAGAGAGAGAGAGAGAGAGACGAAAGAACAATCCATCTCATACCAAAAAATCCAAATTGCATCTCTCTCTCTCTCTCTCTCTCTCTCTCTCTCTCTCAATACCGCAAAGGAGGTTGAACTGTTTGCTCGACATGTGAGTTTTATTGCGAGTTGAAGGATATTGACGAGTTTGTGTGTGTGTGTGTGTGTGTGTGTGTGTGTGTGTGTGTGTGTATGTGTGTGTGTGTGTGTGTGGCTGATCTGATGGATGGTGAAGAGATGGAAGGCTGGATGGTTATGTAAGGACTGATGCATTAGAGAAACCGCAGATGCAGACAGAGATCGAGTTGGTTTATGTCTGTATGTTTATGTATGTATGTATGGATAGATGGAATAGAAAAATATTTACTAGTCAATTTTCCACCTGATTTTTACCTGTGTGTACGTATGGATGTATGCAGGTATTTATATGCATGTATGTGTCTACATAAGAACATAAGAAGAGAGGATAACTGCAGTAGGCCGGTTGGCCCATGCTAGGCAGCTCCTAGAAGAGTAACTGAACTACTAGAATGAGATAAGGACAGCAAAGAAGAAGGCTCTCCCCCGCCCTCCAAACCCTCCAGCCGAAGCCGGCAGGAAAAAGTCAGAAAGAACACCACGCCGTATAGAAAAACTGGCGTGGACATTTTACAGGAAAGTGTGAAAGGAGAATAGAGACTATCATAGTGTAACCTGAAAAGGAAAAATTATGAACTAGTATTGGTTATAAGATTTTCTTTTTTCTATATCCACCCCTTATTAGTCATATGCTTATCTAGCCTATGCTTGAAACTCTCAATGGAAGAGGCAGCAACCACTCCACTAGGTAGCCTACTCCACTCGTCCACCACTCCATTAGCAAACCAACCTCTACCTATTTCCCCACCGAAACGGAACCTGTCTAGCTTGAAACCACCATTTCCAGTTCCATCCTGTATGCTCACCTCAAGCACCCTGCCGACATCTTCCCTATTTACACCCTTCATCCACTCAAACACCTCAATCAAGTCCCTCCCCCACTCCACGCCTCTCCAGCGAATGCAGTCCCAGTCTCCTCAGTCCGCCCCCACATGACAGGTTCCGGACGTCATGCATCATTCCTGTCACTCCTCTCTGCACATTTTCCAACGAATCAACATCCACTCCACAGCAAGGACACCAAAACTGCACTGCGCAGTCCAAATGTGGCCCTACTAATGCTAGTTAAGAACAGGGTAGAGACTGGTTTTGCAATAGAGTAGTAGATGAATGGAATAAGCTACCTAGTAAAGTAGTTGCTGCCTCTTCCATTGAGAGTTTCAAGCATAGGCTAGATAAGCATATGACAAATAAGGGGTGGATATAGAAAAAAAATCTCATAACCAATACTAATTCATTCTTTTCCCTTCTCAGGTTACACTATAATAGTCTCTATTCTCCCTTCATACTTTCCTATAAACAGTCCACGCCAGTTTTTCTATATGGCGTGGTGTTCTTTCTGACTTTTTCCTGCCGGCTTCGGCTGGAGGGTTTGGAGGGCGGGGGAGAGCCTTCTTCTTTGCTATCCTTATCTCATTCTAGTAGTTCAGTTACTCTTCTAGGAGCTGCCTAGCATGGGCCAACCGGCCTACTGCAGTTGTCCTCTCTTATGTTAATCTCCAGCACAACTTCCCACCAACAACTCTGAGAGAGAGAGAGAGAGAGAGAGAGAGAGAGAGAGAGAGAGAGAGAGATTCTGCACATTTATAGCCTCGTTTTTTGGAGAGGAAGACGAGAAAGAAAACTCTCTCTCTCTCTCTCTCTCTCTCTCTCTCTCTCTCTCATTATTTCTGTCTTGCCATTCTATCTTTTAGCACTGTGTTTGCTTCCTCCCTCTCCTCTCTCTCTCTCTCTCTCTCTCTCTCTCTCTATCATTATTTCTGTCTTGCCATTCTATCTTTTAGCACTGTGTTTGCCTCCTCCCCCTCCTCTCTCTCTCTCTCTCTCTCTCTCTCTCCTTCATATCATACATCTCCACATGTCTCCACTTTGGCACTAAGACCCACCGTCCATACTGAATACACAAAGGAGTACAAAGGAAAGCAAACAGCAACAGACCTTATCATCCTTTCGAGGCTGTTTGTTACAGAGTAGACTATGACTACGAGATCTAACTCTACATGCTGAAGGGTAAAGATAGTAAAGCAAGAAGGTTCACCCCGCCTCCAAACCCTCCAGTTAAAACTGGCAGGAAAAAGTGAGAAAAACCACCAAGTAGCATGGAATAACTGATATGGAAATTTCATAGGAAAGACTGAAAAGGAAAAGTTACATCTATAATACTGTATCAATTTCATCTATAAGGTACCACGCTAGGGCTGTCTCATACAGGACCGGTGTATTGGTATTAGCGGGGGTATTATACTGTTAGGAAGCTTCCTAACACCTCTTCCTGACCGATTTATTTCTGCTTCTGCTCCGTTACTATATTCTACTCATGCAATCGATGACGATATGAAGACATAGGAAGCCAACCAGGGGATGGTAATGAGTCGTTTGGAGAATAAATCGGTAAGGAGGACTGGTATGTAGGGAGAGTACGGTTTTTATAGGGTCACACACACACATACACACACACACACACACACACACACACACACAAAACCCCTACCCCGTCGCCCCGCAGGGCGTACATGCATGCATTCAGACATATTTATACATACAGTATATACATGCATCATATATATATATATATATATATATATATATATATATATATATATATATATGTATATATACAGTACAGAGAGAGCGAGCGAGAGAGAGAGAGAGAGAGAGAGAATAAACTGGCTTAAACCAACACGAACAGGAGCATCGCTCATTGTGAAAACATTGTTCACCTGTGTCAAGATTTTTTTTTTTTGATCGATTGAACGCAGGTCTGGTAAGTTGATATTTTAGAATAAAGCATTAGAATGGCCATACAATATACATCTCAAGCCAAAAGCAATGCATTCCGTCGGACAAGCAGACAAAGCAGCTGGAAGGTGAGGTGAAGAGTCAAGATGCAAAATACAGAGGAAACAAAGGCAAACATTCTCTGAGGCTCACACTGCGCTCACGTCCCTGGGGATTGTCATGGAGGGCTGAAGGGAATCACAGGTCACAAGATCCACCTGTCCATACTTGCCACTCCTTAACCCTTTCTTCCCTATGTTGCTCTCTCTCTCTCTCTCGAAACACACCACAACAAAATATATATATACCGGTAATGAGTTTATTGACGTGGAACAAAGTGTACAGGTCATGGAGTATGATAGTGAGAGAGGGGCGCGCGCACACACGCGCACACAACACACACACACACACACACACACACACACACACACACACAACCAGAATATATTGTCCCTTGAGAATTAGCCTCCCTCCTCAGGTCACACACTCTCTTGGCTGCCTTTCATTTTAACTTCCTTCTTCCTTATGTATTATGAAACTTATCTCTACATCAAATCCTTTATCAATACCCCTCTTATGTTTCCTTTTTTCGCTCGCTCGCTCGCTCGCTCGAGAGAGAGAGAGAGAGAGAGACAGACAGACAGACAGAGACAGACAGAGATGAGTTGAAGGGGAGAGGCTGGTGCAGTACATTTAAGGTTATTAAATACGGCGATGAATTACGGATGACTTGATGAGCCTTATAATGGGATACTGACTGCATAAGTACAGCATGATAAATACAGTATTTTCCTTTGTATTTCAAGACCATGAAAAAAGAGATTATAAAATATAATGAAAACACATCACAACAAAATGTTACAAAAAACGTACATACATACATACATAGAGAGAGAGAAAGAGAGAGAGAAAGAGAGAGAGAGAGAGAGAGAGAGAGAGAGAGTAGCACCAGGCAGGTGAAGATATCTTTCCAGATTAGACGATACACCTGTACTGGTCATCAAATGGACTCCTAAACTCACTCACGTACCTCCCACCCCACCATCCACCAATCACAGACATTCCAGTGGGAAGAAAGTGGGATGAGCTTCTCCGCCACCTCTCGCTGTCGCAACTTTCACTCTTTGGGGTTTTCATTTCTTGGAAAAGCCAAATCTGCTCTGTGTGTGTGTGTGTGTGTGTGTGTGTGTGTGTGTGTGTATGGAGGGTGGGTGATGGCTGGCATACGGATATGTGTGGCGGGAGTGTTATACAAATGCTTGTGTTCATGGGCGATTACGTGTGTGTGTGTGTGTGTGTGTGTGTGTGTGTATCTGTGTGTGTGTGTGTGTGTGTGTGTATCTGTGTGTGTGTGTGTGTGTGTGTGTATCTGTGTGTGTGTGTGTGTGTGTGTGTATCTGTGTGTGTGTGTGTGTGTGTGTGTGTGTGTGTGTGGAGGGTGGGTGATGGGTGGCATACGGATATGTGTGGGGAGAGTGTCATAACCGATTTAATTTAGCCCAGTCCCACCTAACCTATCAATATTTGGTCGAATTGAACCCTGCCTAACCTCGAATGACCTAATCCAACCTAAATCAACCCAGCCTAATCTAGCTTAACCTCACCTAACCCAGTCTAATTATATTTAACCTCACAATCTCACCTAACCTTGCCATACCTAACCTAACCTATTCTGACGCTGCAAACCCTATCTAAAGCGACCTAATCTCACAATACCTGACCTAACCCAAACCAGCCAAGCCTAAAATGACCTAATCCAACCGAACCTAACCCAACCTAACCCAACCAAATAAAACCCAACCCAAAACCTATCAAAACCGACGTATTCTAAAGCAATCTAACCTAATCCGTCTATATCTAGTCGAACTGAACCCAACCCAACCAAAAATTACCTAATCAGACCAAACCCTGCCCAAAGTGACCTAACCTAACATTCGATCGGCTATATATTCGCTAATAAATTTTGCTCCTCCCTGAAAGTCTACGGATGTCACATTCCAAGTTTCGCCCGTTCTGTGTACTACTATGAGAGAGAGAGAGAGAGAGAGAGAGAGAGAGAAAGTGTGTGTGTGTGTGTGTGTGTGTGTGTGTGGCGTTGCGTGTGTGCGAGAGATAGAAAAACCCAACTGTCGGTGTGAACCAAAAGGCAGGAGTGGCCATAAAGAATTTTCATGTACACCATTGGGGCTCCTCCACGTGATTCATAGGCTACGCCTTCGCCATCAGACGTAAGTGATACCGTTATAGGAGATCCCTGGCCACAGCAGACCTACTCCCCACAGCAGACCTACTCCACACAGCAGACCTACTCGCCACAGCAGACCTACTCCCCACAGCAGACCTACTCCACACAGCAGACCTACTCGCCACAGCAGACCTACTCCCCACAGCAGACCTACTCCCCACAGCAGACCCACCCTCACAGCACACTCAGGCATATGAGTAGCTCTGGTGGGCTAGAACAGTAAGTGCTTCTGTTATACAAGACCCCTGGCCATTGGAATCCTTCTCTACTCCAGTGTATGCCTGGTGCAATAAAGCTGGTTCCTGCAGCCTTTAAGATAAGTACACATGAAGTGCCATTGAAAAGAGGTGTATGTGCTGCCTCGTTTGTATCTTAATAGTGTTCCACCAGGTCGTCGGCAGATGTCTAGGATGCTACTGTGAGAAACATCGAGATCAATGGTTCATCCTGTTACAACATTCCTTATACCTGGCCCCTGCAGTACCTTTGACAAACAGTACTCCCTTTACCTGGCCCTTACAGTACTTCATTTACCTGGTCCCCACAGTACCTTTCACAGTAGTCCCTTTACCTGGCCCCTGCAGTACCTTTGACAAACAGTAGTCCCTTTACCTGGCCCCTGCAGTACCTTTGACAAACAGTAGTCCCTTTACCTGGCCCCTGCAGTACCTTTGACAAATAGTAGTCCCTTTACCTGGCCCCTGCAGTACCTTTGACAAACAGTAGTCCCTTTACCTGGCCCCTGCAGTACCCTTCTGTCTACCACCAAACTGCTAGCCTCACGTACTCTCATAATTCGTATGCTACTGCACTACCTTATCCTGTACTCCTGTCTCCCTACATACATTCTATCACACGAAGCCCCACCATACATACTCAGCTGCCCTTTTGTGCACTCTTCGGCTCACCTTCCCCAACTGCCTCTGTTTTTGAGCTAAAAATCTTCCTGTCGTTTCTGTTTCACTGCCTGTTCTTCTGGCTGGAGGGATTATATAGTGTTCTTTAAATCTTCACTAATGACGGCAAGGTTAAGACACACACACACACACAAACACACACACACACACAAATGTATATTCAATGGCGTATGCACTTAAGTGCAAATTAGGTTCCACTTAAGTGCTACACGTTTTTTTTTTTTTTTTTTTTTTTACGTGTCCGACTCTGGGCAAAGGCTTCAGGGCCTATTTCTTGGAGGCAGTGACCTATTCCAAGGCCCAGTAGTCCTCCTACACCTCCACATGTCACCACTTCGGCGCTAACACCCACTCGGTAGAAAGTTAAATTTTTGGTGGTGAGTCGCCAAAAACATTTGCTGTTCACTGTTCATGGGACTAGGTTTAAATGCGCGCCAATGTCTTCCCATTCTACATGAGATATACGTACTGTATAGAGGTTCTTTATTTTTCTAACGTATGCTGAAACAGTACAGTATATTTATCCTTTTGCTGCATGTACTGTGTTAGTACCAGTGATGTTCGTGTTCTGTTCATTCTTGAATGCCTTGTTACTGTAGAACAAACTCGTACGAACAGTTAAAGACTAAAATGAACGAAATAGCACTCAAAATATCGTCTGAAATAAAATAAAACATGAGTATCAATATTTACGAGAAGGCGCGCTGATGGAGCGCGCCTGGTCTTTTTTACGCTGTTTACGGTGTTAGTAATCGTGATGTTGGCTGTTTGCTCATTATTTTATACTCATTTTATTGCAGGACAAACACTTACGAAGAAAAAGAGACTAAAATGAATAAAATAACACAAAAAATAACGTGGAAAATACAGTATACACATTTACACCACTGCCTATGTAATATCACATGTTATTGTTCATTGTGTTATTGTATTGGTAATGCTGTATTCCGTTCAACCTTAAATGCATGTAGCCTTATAGAAAATCACACTGAGAACAATATGATACGTAAATGAATAATGTAGCGCGAAAAATAAGGCCAGAAATAAGAGAAGTATAAACAAATGTGAAAAATTACGCGATGCCTGGCAACCCCGGCTGACCTTGACGTGTACAGGGGCGTAGAGGAACGATGAGAGAAGAGAGAGAGAGTTGAAAATAGAGAATGCTTACTAGGTTAATGGAGGAGGAGGAGAGGAGAGAGATAAGCAAGGAGAAGGTTGGAGCTGACTGAGACAAGAAAAAAAGACGATAAAGTGATTTAAAAAACAGAACGAAATGATGCAAAAAATTTAGGTTCTGCAATTCCTCTCATGCCTTCGTCATTGTGCCGTTGTTTATCGTTCAGTGTCTTTATTTGTTACCCCTCCCCCCCTCTCTCTCTCTCTCTCTCCTGTAATCCTCCCCCCCCCATTACCCTCTCTCCCCTTCCTTTCTCTCTAATCGCTTCCCCACTTTACACCTCAATCAATTTTCTCACCACCCTTCTCTTTTCTTCTTTTCTCCTCTCTTTCTCTTCTCTCCTCCCACTTTCGTGTCTCTTCTTTCCTCTCCTCTCTTCTTTCCTCTCCTCTCTCCTTTCCCTCCTTTTTTCCCTTTATCTTTTCTTTCACGTTTTTCTCTTTTCTTTCTCACTTCTCTTTCTCTCCCTTCTTTCCCTTTTCCCCGTGTATTTCTTTCCCTCTTCTTCTCTTTTCGACATCTCCTTACACTTCCTCTTTCTTATGTCGTCTGTGTTCTTTCCTGTATCCTACCTCCTTTCCCCCTTTCATCTCCCCAAGGGTTTTTATCAATTGTACCGTACGAAAAATAAAGATAGGATAGGACCACTCAGAACAGAATCAGGTGACATTACCAGTGAAGATAAAGAAATGTGCTCCATCCTAAATAATTATTTGATATCAGTAATCGCCAAGGAAAATCTAGACCTGGTCCCTCAAGCAGCAAATATTTACGATAATACGGAAAATATTCTTAGTAAAATAACTATTAGTAAGGAGGACGTATTGAAAGAAATTAATAAGTTAAAATCTCAAAAATCGCCAGGTCCGGACGATATATATGCAAAAATTATAAAAGAAACCAAAGAAGAATTATGTCAGTCACTTTTAACATTATTTAATGACTCTTTAAGTTCAGAAGTTCCCGAGGCGTGGAAGACCGCAAACGTAGTGCCCATCTTTAAAAAGGGTGATAAATCAGCTGCGTCGAATTATCGTCCGATAAGTCTAACGTCAATAGTAGGAAAAATGTTAGTCAATTTTGGCAAATAAGATTAGAGAACACTTAGAAAGATTTAATCTTATAAACGAAAGTCAGCACAGATTCAGGCAAGGACGATCCTGCCTCACAAACTTGTCATTCTACTCGGAGGTCTATGAGGCAGTAGATAGCGATAAAGCGTACGATGTTATTTATCTGGACTTTAGTAAAGCTTTTGATAGGGTCCCACACGAAAGGTTAGAAAGGTTCGAGCACACGGTATAGACGGTGATATCTTAAAATGGATAGAATCTTGGCTGAAAGGACGAAAGCAGAGAGTATTAATAAATGGAACTAAGTCGGACTGGGGATTAGTAACTAACGGTGTTCAGTCATGGACAGAGAAACCTGAACAGGTGAGGCGAGGCAAATGTCATATTTTCTTTTTCCCCGTCTTGTCCGTCACTCTTCGTTCACGACACCTTTCCCCCATCCCCCCCACCCCCCATCCCGTTTACCCTCTTCATAGCACCTGCCAGGCTGCACTCCCCATCCCCCCTTCCCTGCCCCCATACACGCCAATTCGCTAATCCGCCGACCTTGAACCGAGTGTGTGTGTGTGTGTGTGTGTATACGTAGTTACTCTTATGCCTGTTCACAATCTTGTGTGTATTAAAAAAAAAAAACTGTCATGAAAAAAATCCCTTCTTATGGCCAAGATATAATTTTTTCTGCTAAGGTTTGACCAGCTTTTCTGGATCGAAACGTGTGTGTGATCCCCTCCCCCCCCTCTCTCTCTCTCTCTCTCCGTCATTGCCTACAGCTAAAGACAAAAACACAGACACATTATATTCACTACAGTGCTTTTCCCTACCTCACCCTGCCTCTGCCTCCCTCTCCCTGCTTTTTCCCACCCGTTTCTGCCTTTCCCTGCCAGTCACTGCTTCACCCTTCAGTTGGGGTTGGTTGGTTGGTGTTGGTGTTGGTGGTTGGTGTTGGTGGTTGGTGTTGGTGGTTGGTGTTGGTGTTGGTGTTGGTGGTTGGTGTTGGTGTTGGTGTTGGTGTTGGTGGTTGGTGTTGGTGGTTGGTGGTTGGTGTTGGTGGTTGGTGGTTGGTGTTGGTGTTGGTGGTTGGTGTTGGTGGTTGGTGTTGGTGTTGGTGGTTGGTGTTGGTGTTGGTGGTTGGTGTTGGTGGTTGGTGTTGGTGTTGGTGGTTGGTGTTGGTGGTTGGTGTTGGTGTTGGTGGTTGGTGTTGGTGTTGGTGTTGGTGGTTGGTGTTGGTGGTTGGTGTTGGTGTTGGTGGTTGGTGTTGGTGTTGGTGGTTGGTGTTGGTGTTGGTGTTGGTGTTGGTGGTTGGTGTTGGTGGTTGGTGTTGGTGTTGGTGGTTGGTGTTGGTGTTGGTGTTGGTGTTGGTGGTTGGTGTTGGTGGTTGGTGTTGGTGGTTGGTGTTGGTGTTGGTGGTTGGTGTTGGTGGTTGGTGGTTGGTGTTGGTGTTGGTGGTTGGTGTTGGTGGTTGGTGTTGGTGTTGGTGGTTGGTGTTGGTGGTTGGTGTTGGTGTTGGTGGTTGGTGTTGGTGGTTGGTGTTGGTGTTGGTGGTTGGTGTTGGTGGTTGGTGTTGGTGTTGGTGGTTGGTGTTGGTGGTTGGTGGTTGGTGGTTGGTGTTGGTGTTGGTGGTTGGTGTTGGTGTTGGTGGTTGGTGTTGGTGTTGGTGTTGGTGTTGGTGGTTGGTGTTGGTGTTGGTGTTGGTGTTGGTGGTTGGTGTTGGTGGTTGGTGTTGGTGTTGGTGGTTGGTGTTGGTGTTGGTGGTTGGTGTTGGTGGTTGGTGTTGGTGTTGGTGGTTGGTGTTGGTGGTTGGTGTTGGTGTTGGTGGTGTTGGTGTTGGTGTTGGTGGTTGGTGTTGGTGTTGGTGGTGTTGGTGGTTGGTGTTGGTGGTTGGTGTTGGTGTTGGTGTTGGTTGGTGGTGTTGGTGTTGGTTGGTGTTGGTTGGTGGTTGGTGTTGGTGGTTGGTGTTGGTGTTGGTGGTTGGTGTTGGTGTTGGTGGTTGGTGTTGGTGTTGGTGTTGGTGTTGGTGGTTGGTGTTGGTGGTTGGTGTTGGTGTTGGTGGTTGGTGTTGGTGTTGGTGGTTGGTGTTGGTGGTTGGTGTTGGTGTTGGTGGTTGGTGTTGGTGTTGGTGGTTGGTGTTGGTTGGTGGTGTTGGTGTGGGTGGTTGGTGTTGGTGGTTGGTGTTGGTGTTGGTGGTTGGTGTTGGTGGTTGGTGTTGGTGTTGGTGGTTGGTGTTGGTGGTTGGTGTTGGTGTTGGTGGTTGGTGTTGGTGGTTGGTGTTGGTGTTGGTGGTTGGTGTTGGTGTTGGTGTTGGTGGTTGGTGGTTGGTGTTGGTGTTGGTGGTTGGTGGTTGGTGTTGGTGGTTGGTGTTGGTGGTTGGTGGTGTTGGTGTTGGTGGTTGGTGTTGGTGGTTGGTGTTGGTGTTGGTGGTTGGTGTTGGTGTTGGTGGTTGGTGTTGGTGTTGGTGGTTGGTGTTGGTGGTGTTGGTGTTGGTGTTGGTGGTTGGTGGTTGGTGTTGGTGTTGGTGGTTGGTGTTGGTGGTTGGTGTTGGTGTTGGTGGTTGGTGTTGGTGGTTGGTGTTGGTGTTGGTGGTTGGTGTTGGTGTTGTTGGTGTTGGTGGTTGGTGGTTGGTGTTGGTGGTTGGTGTTGGTGTTGGTGGTTGGTGTTGGTGGTTGGTGTTGGTGTTGGTGGTTGGTGTTGGTGTTGGTGGTTGGTGTTGGTGGTTGGTGGTTGGTGTTGGTGGTTGGTGTTGGTGTTGGTGGTTGGTGTTGGTGGTTGGTGTTGGTGGTTGGTGTTGGTGGTTGGTGTTGGTGTTGGTGGTTGGTGTTGGTGGTTGGTGTTGGTGTTGGTGGTTGGTGGTTGGTGTTGGTGTTGGTGGTTGGTGGTTGGTGTTGGTGTTGGTGGTTGGTGGTTGGTGTTGGTGTTGGTGGTTGGTGTTGGTGGTTGGTGTTGGTGTTGGTGTTGGTGTTGGTGGTTGGTGTTGGTGGTTGGTGGTTGGTGTTGGTGGTTGGTGTTGGTGTTGGTGGTTGGTGTTGGTTGGTGTTGTGTTGGTGGTTGGTGTTGGTTGGTTGGTGTTGGTGTTGGTGGTTGGTGTTGGTTGGTGTTGGTGGTTGGTGTTGGTGGTTGGTGTTGGTTGGTGTTGGTGTTGGTGGTTGGTGTTGGTGGTTGGTGTTGGTGTTGGTGGTTGGTGTTGGTGTTGGTGGTTGGTGTTGGTGTTGGTGGTTGGTGTTGGTGGTTGGTGTTGGTGTTGGTGGTTGGTGTTGGTGGTTGGTGTTGGTGTTGGTGTTGGTGTTGGTGGTTGGTGTTGGTGGTTGGTGTTGGTGTTGGTGGTTGGTGGTTGGTGGTTGGTGTTGGTTGTTGTTGTTGGTGGTTGGTGTTGGTGGTTGGTGTTGGTGTTGGTGGTTGGTGTTGGTGGTGTTGGTGTTGGTGGTTGGTGTTGGTGTTGGTGGTTGGTGTTGGTGGTTGGTGTTGGTGGTTGGTGTTGGTGGTTGGTGTTGGTGTTGGTGTTGGTGTTGGTGTTGGTGGTTGGTGTTGGTGGTTGGTGTTGGTGTTGGTGGTTGGTGTTGGTGGTTGGTGGTTGGTGGTTGGTGGTTGGTGTTGGTGTTGGTGGTTGGTGTTGGTGGTTGGTGTTGGTGGTTGGTGGTTGGTGTTGGTGTTGGTGGTTGGTGTTGGTTGGTGTTGGTGTTGGTGGTTGGTGTTGGTGTTGGTGGTTGGTGTTGGTGTTGGTGTTGGTGTTGGTGTTGGTGTTGGTGTTGGTGTTGGTGGTTGGTGTTGGTGGTTGGTGTTGGTGGTTGGTGTTGGTGTTGGTGGTTGGTGTTGGTGTTGGTGGTTGGTGTTGGTGGTTGGTGTTGGTGTTGGTGGTTGGTGTTGGTGGTTGGTGTTGGTGTTGGTGGTTGGTGTTGGTGTTGGTGGTTGGTGTTGGTGGTTGGTGTTGGTGTTGGTGGTTGGTGTTGGTGGTTGGTGTTGGTGTTGGTGGTTGGTGTTGGTGGTTGGTGTTGGTGTTGGTGGTTGGTGTTGGTGTTGGTGTTGGTGTTGGTGGTTGGTGTTGGTGGTTGGTGTTGGTGTTGGTGGTTGGTGTTGGTGTTGGTGTTGGTGGTTGGTGTTGGTGTTGGTGTTGGTGTTGGTGGTTGGTGTTGGTGTTGGTGTTGGTGGTTGGTGGTTGGTGTTGGTGTTGGTGGTTGGTGTTGGTGTTGGTGTTGGTGGTTGGTGTTGGTGGTTGGTGTTGGTGGTTGGTGTTGGTGTTTGGTGTTGGTGTTGGTGGTTGGTGTTGGTGGTGGTTGGTGTTGGTGGTTGGTGTTGGTGTTGGTGGTTGGTGTTGGTGTTGGTGTTGGTGGTTGGTGTTGGTGGTTGGTGTTGGTGTTGGTGGTTGGTGTTGGTGTTGGTGGTTGGTGTTGGTGGTTGGTGTTGGTGGTTGGTGTTGGTGTTGGTGGTTGGTGTTGGTGGTTGGTGTTGGTGTTGGTGGTTGGTGTTGGTGGTGTTGGTGGTTGGTGGTTGGTGTTGGTGTTGGTGTTGGTGTTGGTGGTTGGTGTTGGTGTTGGTGGTTGGTGTTGGTGGTTGGTGTTGGTGTTGGTGGTTGGTGTTGGTGTTGGTTGGTGTTGGTGTTGGTGGTTGGTGTTGGTGTTGGTGGTTGGTGTTGGTGGTTGGTGTTGGTGGTTGGTGTTGGTGGTTGGTGTTGGTGTTGGTGGTTGGTGTTGGTGGTTGGTGTTGGTGTTGGTGGTTGGTGTTGGTGGTTGGTGTTGGTGTTGGTGGTTGGTGTTGGTGGTTGGTGTTGGTGTTGGTGGTTGGTGTTGGTGTTGGTGGTTGGTGTTGGTGTTGGTGTTGGTGGTTGGTGTTGGTGGTTGGTGTTGGTGGTTGGTGTTGGTGTTGGTGTTGGTGTTGGTGGTTGGTGTTGGTGTTGGTGGTTGGTGTTGGTGTTGGTGTTGGTGGTTGGTGTTGGTGGTTGGTGTTGGTGTTGGTGGTTGGTGTTGGTGGTTGGTGTTGGTGTTGGTGGTTGGTGTTGGTTGGTGTTGGTTGGTTGGTGTTGGTGTTGGTGGTTGGTGTTGGTGTTGGTGGTTGGTGTTGGTTGGTGGTTGGTGTTGGTGGTTGGTGTTGGTGGTTGGTGTTGGTGGTTGGTGTTGGTGTTGGTGGTTGGTGTTGGTGTTGGTGTTGGTGGTTGGTGTTGGTGTTGGTGGTTGGTGTTGGTGGTTGGTGTTGGTGTTGGTGGTTGGTGTTGGTGTTGGTGGTTGGTGTTGGTGTTGGTGGTTGGTGTTGGTGTTGGTGTTGGTGGTTGGTGTTGGTTGGTGGTTGGTGTTGGTGGTTGGTGTTGGTGGTTGGTGTTGGTGGTTGGTGTTGGTGTTGGTGTTGGTGGTTGGTGGTTGGTGTTGGTGGTTGGTGTTGGTGTTGGTGGTTGGTGTTGGTGTTGGTGTTGGTGTTGGTGGTTGGTGTTGGTGGTTGGTGTTGGTGTTGGTGGTTGGTGTTGGTGTTGGTGGTTGGTGTTGGTGGTTGGTGTTGGTGGTTGGTGTTGGTTGGTGGTGTTGGTGTTGGTTGGTGTTGGTGTTGGTGGTTGGTGTTGGTTGGTGTTGGTGTTGGTGGTTGGTGTTGGTTGGTGTTGGTGTTGGTGGTTGGTGTTGGTTGGTGTTGGTGTTGGTGGTTGGTGTTGGTGGTTGGTGTTGGTGTTGGTGGTTGGTGTTGGTGGTTGGTGTTGGTGGTTGGTTGGTGTTGGTTGGTGTTGTTGGTGTTGGTGGTTGGTGTTGGTTGGTGTTGGTGTTGGTGGTTGGTGTTGGTGTTGGTGGTTGGTGTTGGTGTTGGTGGTTGGTGGTTGGTGTTGGTGTTGGTGTTGGTGGTTGGTGTTGGTGTTGGTGGTTGGTGTTGGTGGTTGGTGTTGGTGTTGGTGTTGGTGGTTGGTGTTGGTGGTTGGTGTTGGTGTTGGTGGTTGGTGTTGGTTGGTGTTGGTGTTGGTGGTTGGTGTTGGTTGGTGTTGGTGTTGGTGGTTGGTGTTGGTGTTGGTGGTTGGTGTTGGTTGGTGGGTGTTGGTGTGGTGGTTGGTGTTGGTGGTTGGTGGTTGGTGGTTGGTGTTGGTGGTTGGTGTTGGTGTTGGTGGTTGGTGTTGGTGTTGGTGTTGGTGTTGGTGTTGGTGGTTGGTGTTGGTGTTGGTGGTTGGTGTTGGTGGTTGGTGTTGGTGTTGGTGGTTGGTGGTTGGTGTTGGTGTTGGTGGTTGGTGTTGGTGGTTGGTGTTGGTGGTTGGTGGTTGGTGTTGGTGGTTGGTGTTGGTGGTTGGTGTTGGTGTTGGTGGTTGGTGTTGGTGTTGGTGGTTGGTGTTGGTTGGTTGGTGTTGGTGTTGGTGGTGTTGGTTGGTTGGTGTTGGTGTTGGTGTTGGTGTTGGTGGTTGGTGTTGGTGGTTGGTGTTGGTGTTGGTGGTTGGTGTTGGTGGTTGGTGTTGGTGTTGGTGGTTGGTGTTGGTTGTTGTTGTTGGTGGTTGGTGGTTGGTGTTGGTTGGTGTTGGTGTTGGTGGTTGGTGTTGGTGTTGGTGTTGGTGTTGGTGGTTGGTGTTGGTGTTGGTGGTTGGTGTTGGTGTTGGTGGTTGGTGTTGGTGTTGGTGGTTGGTGTTGGTGGTTGGTGTTGGTTGGTGTTGGTGTTGGTGGTTGGTGTTGGTGGTTGGTGTTGGTGGTTGGTGTTGGTGTTGGTGGTTGGTGGTTGGTGTTGGTGTTGGTGGTTGGTGTTGGTGGTTGGTGTTGGTGTTGGTGGTTGGTGGTTGGTGTTGGTGTTGGTGGTTGGTGTTGGTGGTTGGTGGTTGGTGGTTGGTGTTGGTTGGTGTTGGTGTTGGTGGTTGGTGTTGGTGGTTGGTGGTTGGTGTTGGTGGTTGGTGTTGGTGTTGGTGGTTGGTGTTGGTTGGTGTTGTGTTGGTGGTTGGTGTTGGTGTTGGTGTTGGTGTTGGTGGTTGGTGTTGGTGTTGGTGTTGGTGGTTGGTGTTGGTGGTTGGTGTTTGGTGTTGGTGTTGGTGTTGGTGTTGGTGGTTGGTGTTGGTGTTGGTGGTTGGTGTTGGTGGTTGGTGTTGGTGTTGGTGGTTGGTGTTGGTGTTGGTGTTGGTGGTTGGTGTTGGTGGTTGGTGTTGGTGTTGGTGGTTGGTGGTTGGTGGTTGGTGTTGGTTGGTGTTGTTGGTGGTTGGTGTTGGTGTTGGTGTTGGTGTTGGTGGTTGGTGTTGGTGGTGTTGGTGTTGGTGGTTGGTGTTGGTGTTGGTGGTTGGTGTTGGTGGTTGGTGTTGGTGGTTGGTGTTGGTGTTGGTGTTGGTGTTGGTGTTGGTGGTTGGTGTTGGTGTTGGTGTTGGTGTTGGTGGTTGGTGTTGGTGGTTGGTGTTGGTGTTGGTGGTTGGTGTTGGTGGTTGGTGTTGGTGGTTGGTTGGTGTTGGTTGGTGTTGGTTGGTGGTTGGTGTTGGTGTTGGTGTTGGTGTTGGTGGTTGGTGTTGGTTGGTGTTGGTGGTTGGTTGGTGTTGGTTGGTGTTGGTGTTGGTGGTTGGTGTTGGTGTTTGGTGTTGGTGGTTGGTGTTGGTGGTTGGTGTTGGTGTTGGTGTTGGTGTTGGTGTTGGTGTTGGTGGTTGGTGTTGGTTGGTGTTGGTGTTGGTGGTTGGTGTTGGTGGTGGTTGGTGTTGGTGGTTGGTGTTGGTGTTGGTGGTTGGTGTTGGTGGTTGGTGTTGGTGTTGGTGGTTGGTGTTGGTGGTTGGTGTTGGTGTTGGTGGTTGGTGTTGGTGTTGGTGGTTGGTGTTGGTGTTGGTGGTTGGTGTTGGTGGTTGGTGTTGGTGTTGGTGGTTGGTGTTGGTGGTTGGTGTTGGTGTTGGTGGTTGGTGTTGGTGGTGTTGGTGTTGGTGGTTGGTGTTGGTGGTTGGTGTTGGTGTTGGTGGTTGGTGTTGGTGTTGGTGTTGGTGTTGGTGTTGGTGGTTGGTGTTGGTGTTGGTGGTTGGTGTTGGTGTTGGTGTTGGTGTTGGTGTTGGTGTTGGTGTTGGTGTTGGTGTTGGTGGTTGGTGTTGGTTGGTGTTGGTGGTTGGTGTTGGTGTTGGTGGTTGGTGTTGGTGGTTGGTGGTTGGTGTTGGTGGTTGGTGTTGGTGGTTGGTGTTGGTGTTGGTGGTTGGTGGTTGGTGGTTGGTGTTGGTGGTTGGTGGTTGGTGTTGGTGGTTGGTGTTGGTGTTGGTGGTTGGTGTTGGTGGTTGGTGTTGGTGTTGGTGGTTGGTGTTGGTGTTGGTGTTGGTGGTTGGTGTTGGTGTTGGTGTTGGTGTTGGTGGTTGGTGTTGGTGGTTGGTGTTGGTGTTGGTGGTTGGTGTTGGTGTTGGTGGTTGGTGTTGGTGTTGGTGGTTGGTGTTGGTGGTTGGTGTTGGTGTTGGTGGTTGGTGTTGGTGGTTGGTGTTGGTGTTGGTGGTTGGTGTTGGTGTTGGTGGTTGGTGTTGGTGGTTGGTGTTGGTGGTTGGTGTTGGTGGTTGGTGTTGGTGTTGGTGGTTGGTGTTGGTGGTTGGTGTTGGTGTTGGTGGTTGGTGTTGGTGGTTGGTGTTGGTGTTGGTGTTGGTGGTTGGTGTTGGTGTTGGTGGTTGGTGTTGGTGTTGGTGGTTGGTGTTGGTGTTGGTGGTTGGTGTTGGTGGTTGGTGGTTGGTGGTTGGTGGTTGGTGTTGGTGTTGGTGGTTGGTGTTGGTGGTTGGTGTTGGTGTTGGTGGTTGGTGTTGGTTGGTGTTGGTGTTGGTGGTTGGTGTTGGTGGTTGGTGGTTGGTGTTGGTGTTGGTGGTTGGTGTTGGTGGTTGGTGTTGGTGGTTGGTGTTGGTGTTGGTGGTTGGTGTTGGTGTTGGTGTTGGTGTTGGTGTTGGTGTTGGTGGTTGGTGTTGGTGGTTGGTGTTGGTGTTGGTGGTTGGTGTTGGTGGTTGGTGTTGGTGGTTGGTGTTGGTGTTGGTGTTGGTGGTTGGTGTTGGTGTTGGTGGTTGGTGTTGGTGTTGGTGGTTGGTGTTGGTGTTGGTGTTGGTGGTTGGTGTTGGTGTTGGTGGTTGGTGTTGGTGTTGGTGGTTGGTGTTGGTTGGTGTTGGTGTTGGTGGTTGGTGTTGGTGTTGGTGTTGGTGGTTGGTGTTGGTGGTTGGTGTTGGTGGTTGGTGTTGGTGTTGGTGTTTGGTGTTGGTGTTGGTGGTTGGTGTTGGTGTTGGTGGTTGGTGTTGGTGTTGGTGTTTGGTGGTTGGTGTTGGTGGTTGGTGTTGGTGTTGGTGGTTGGTGTTGGTGGTTGGTGTTGGTGTTGGTGGTTGGTGTTGGTGTTGGTGGTTGGTGTTGGTGGTTGGTGTTGGTGGTTGGTGTTGGTGGTTGGTGTTGGTGTTGGTGGTTGGTGTTGGTGTTGGTGGTTGGTGTTGGTGGTTGGTGTTGGTGGTTGGTGGTTGGTGTTGGTGTTGGTGTTGGTGGTTGGTGTTGGTGGTTGGTGTTGGTGTTGGTGGTTGGTGTTGGTGGTTGGTGTTGGTGTTGGTGGTTGGTGTTGGTGTTGGTGTTGTTGGTTGGTGGTTGGTGTTGGTTGGTGTTGGTGTTGGTGGTTGGTGTTGGTGTTGGTGGTTGGTGTTGGTGTTGGTGGTTGGTGGTTGGTGTTGGTTGGTGTTGGTGTTGGTGGTTGGTGTTGGTGTTGGTGGTTGGTGTTGGTGGTTGGTGTTGGTGTTGGTGTTGGTGTTGGTGGTTGGTGTTGGTGGTTGGTGTTGGTGTTGGTGGTTGGTGTTGGTTGGTGTTGGTGTTGGTGGTTGGTGTTGGTTGGTGTTGGTGGTTGGTGTTGGTGTTGGTGGTTGGTGTTGGTGTTGGTGGTTGGTGTTGGTGGTTGGTGTTGGTGTTGGTGGTTGGTGTTGGTGGTTGGTGTTGGTGGTTGGTGTTGGTGTTGGTGGTTGGTGTTGGTGGTTGGTGGTTGGTGTTGGTGGTTGGTGTTGGTGTTGGTGGTTGGTGTTGGTGGTTGGTGTTGGTGTTGGTGGTTGGTGTTGGTGGTTGGTGTTGGTGTTGGTGGTTGGTGTTGGTGGTTGGTGTTGGTGTTGGTGGTTGGTGTTGGTGTTGGTGGTTGGTGTTGGTGGTTGGTGTTGGTGGTTGGTGTTGGTGTTGGTGGTTGGTGTTGGTGTTGGTGTTGGTGTTGGTGGTTGGTGTTGGTGGTTGGTGTTGGTGTTGGTGGTTGGTGTTGGTGGTTGGTGTTGGTGTTGGTGGTTGGTGTTGGTGGTTGGTGTTGGTGTTGGTGGTTGGTGTTGGTGGTTGGTGTTGGTGTTGGTGGTTGGTGTTGGTGGTTGTGTTGGTTGGTGGTTGGTGGTTGGTGTTGGTTGGTGGTTGGTGGTTGGTGGTTGGTGTTGGTGGTTGGTGTTGGTGTTGGTGGTTGGTGTTGGTGTTGGTGTTGGTGGTTGGTGTTGGTGGTTGGTGTTTGGTGTTGGTGGTTGGTGTTGGTGTTGGTGGTTGGTGTTGGTGGTTGGTGTTGGTGTTGGTGGTTGGTGTTGGTGTTGGTGGTTGGTGTTGGTGTTGGTGTTGGTGTTGGTGGTGGTTGGTGGTTGGTGTTGGTGTTGGTGGTTGGTGTTGGTGTTGGTGTTGGTGGTTGGTGTTGGTGGTTGGTGTTGGTGGTTGGTGTTGGTGTTGGTGGTGTTGGTGTTGGTGGTTGGTGTTGGTGTTGGTGGTTGGTGTTGGTGGTTGGTGTTGGTGTTGGTGTTGGTGTTGGTGTTGGTGGTTGGTGTTGGTGGTTGGTGTTGGTGTTGGTGGTTGGTGTTGGTGGTTGGTGTTGGTGTTGGTGGTTGGTGTTGGTGTTGGTGGTGTTGGTGTTGGTGGTTGGTGTTGGTGGTTGGTGTTGGTGTTGGTGTTGGTGGTTGGTGTTGGTGTTGGTGGTTGGTGTTGGTGTTGGTGTTGGTGGTTGGTGTTGGTGTTGGTGGTTGGTGTTGGTGTTGGTGTTGGTGTTGGTGGTTGGTGTTGGTTGGTGTTGGTGTTGGTGGTTGGTGTTGGTGGTTGGTGTTGGTGGTTGGTGGTTGGTGTTGGTGTTGGTGGTTGGTGTTGGTGGTTGGTGTTGGTGTTGGTGTTGGTGTTGGTGGTTGGTGTTGGTGTTGGTGGTTGGTGTTGGTGGTTGGTGTTGGTGTTGGTGTTGGTGGTTGGTGTTGGTGTTGGTGGTTGGTGTTGGTGTTGGTGGTTGGTGTTGGTGTTGGTGGTTGGTGTTGGTGGTTGGTGTTGGTGTTGGTGGTTGGTGTTGGTGGTTGGTGTTGGTGTTGGTGGTTGGTGTTGGTGGTTGGTGTTGGTGGTTGGTGTTGGTGGTTGGTGTTGGTGTTGGTGGTTGGTGTTGGTGTTGGTGGTTGGTGTTGGTGTTGGTGGTTGGTGTTGGTGGTTGGTGTTGGTGGTTGGTGTTGGTGTTGGTGGTTGGTGTTGGTGGTTGGTGTTGGTGGTTGGTGTTGGTGTTGGTGGTTGGTGTTGGTGTTGGTGGTTGGTGTTGGTGTTGGTGTTGGTGTTGGTGGTTGGTGTTGGTGTTGGTGGTTGGTGTTGGTGTTGGTGTTGGTGGTTGGTGTTGGTGGTTGGTGTTGGTGTTGGTGTTGGTGGTTGGTGTTGGTGGTTGGTGTTGGTGTTGGTGTTGGTGGTTGGTGTTGGTGGTTGGTGTTGGTGTTGGTGGTTGGTGTTGGTGGTTGGTGGTTGGTGTTGGTGGTTGGTGTTGGTGGTTGGTGTTGGTGTTGGTGGTTGGTGTTGGTTGGTGTTGGTGTTGGTGGTTGGTGTTGGTGGTGTTGGTGTTGGTGGTTGGTGTTGGTGGTTGGTGTTGGTGTTGGTGGTTGGTGTTGGTGGTTGGTGTTGGTGTTGGTGGTTGGTGTTGGTGTTGGTGTTGGTGTTGGTGGTTGGTGTTGGTGGTTGGTGTTGGTGTTGGTGGTTGGTGTTGGTGGTTGGTGTTGGTGTTGGTGGTTGGTGTTGGTGGTTGGTGTTGGTGTTGGTGGTTGGTGTTGGTGGTTGGTGTTGGTGTTGGTGGTTGGTGTTGGTGGTTGGTGTTGGTGTTGGTGGTTGGTGTTGGTGGTTGGTGTTGGTGTTGGTGGTTGGTGTTGGTGGTTGGTGTTGGTGGTTGGTGTTGGTGGTTGGTGTTGGTGGTTGGTGTTGGTGTTGGTGGTTGGTGTTGGTGGTTGGTGGTTGGTGTTGGTGGTTGGTGTTGGTGTTGGTGTTGGTTGGTGGCTTTTTTTTTTTTTTTTTTTTTTTATGCGAGGAAGAAGGAACCAAAGGCCATGAGCCCGCAGTAACAGTTCCCTCCAAGAGAAAAACAAAATACAATATAGAGCCAAATTCAAGATCCGATCATTTTGAGATGCCTGGACACACTGCGTTTGAAAGACTGGAGATCATAGGCAGCAGGAAATACAGACAGAGGGAGACAGTTCCAGAGCTGACCTGTTGCATAAATGAAAGACTGGGAGTAACGGTTAACTCTTGCATTAGAGAGTTGGACAGAAAAAGGATGAGAGTTTGCTGCCACACGGGTGCTACGCGCCCGTCGTAGAGGTGGAGGAATGCAAGCAGACAGTTCAGAGGAGCAGTGACCATTAAAGTAGCGATAGAAAAGAGATAAAGATGCAACAGTGCGGCGAAGAGACAGAGGTTGAAGGGAGTTAGTAAGAGGAGGAGAGTTAATGAGATGAAAAGCCTTTGACTCCACCCTATTGAGAAGAGCTGTATGTGGGGAGCCACCCCACACATGAGAGTTGTACTCCACACAGGGGCGGATAAAACCCCTGTATAGAGTCAACAATTGCGCAGGGGTAAAGAAAGAGCGGAGTCGGCTTAGCACACCCAATCTCTTGGAAGCAGATTTTACAAGAGATGTAATATGATCTTTCCAAGATAAGTCCCGAGTAAATGAAACCCCAAGCATGTTCAAGGATGATGCAGGATTAAGCTGAATATTATTAAACATTAGTGGGTATACCTGTGGAAGATTTTGTCGGGTTGATAGGTGTAAGAACTGAGTCTTAGATGCATTAAAAACAACCATATTATTTTTACCCCAGTCAGAGATACGAGCCAAGTCAGACATTAGGTGTGCCATAGCCTCATCCCTTGTTTGTTGAAGTAACTGTTGAGATGGGCGTTGCGGGAACCGAATGGAAAGGTGAAGGGTGGAGTCATCAGCGTATGAGTGGATATGGTTAGATGTACAGCTTAGATCATTGATGAATAAAAGGAAGAGAGTTGGTGATAGGACAGAGCCCTGAGGAACACCACTGTTGATAGATCTAGAAGAACGATGGCCGTCTACAACAGCGGCTATAGAACGACCAGAAAGGAAGCTAGCGATGAAGGCACAGATAGAAGGATAGAAACCGTAGAAGGGCAGTTTGGAAATTAAAGATTTATGCCAGACTCGATCGAAAGCCTTTGAGATGTCAAGTGCAATGGCAAAGCTTTCGCCAAAGTCCCGAAAGGAGGATGACCAGGAGTCTGAAAGGTAGGTGAGAAGATCGCCAGTGGAGCGTCCCTGACGGAACCCATACTGACGATCGGAAAGAAGGTTGTGATAGGAAAGATGTTGGTGTTGGTTGGTGGTTGGTGTTGGTGGTTGGTGGTTGGTGTTGGTGTTGGTGGTTGGTGGTTGGTGTTGGTGGTTGGTGTTGGTGTTGGTGGTTGGTGTTAGTGTTGGTGGTTGGTGTTGGTGTTGGTGGTTGGTGTTGGTTGTTGGTGTTGGTGTTGGTGGTTGGTGTTGGTGGTTGGTGGTTGGTGTTGGTGGTTGGTGTTGGTGGTTGGTGGTTGGTGTTGGTTGGTTGGCTGGTGTTGGTTGGTTGGTGTTGGTTGGTGGTTGGGGTTGGTTGGGTGGTGTTGGTTGGTGGTTGGGGTTGGTTGGTTGGTGTTGGTGCGTGGTTGGGGTTGGCTGGTGTTGGTTGGTGGTTGGGGTTGGTTGGTGGTTGGGGTTGGTTGGTGTTGGTTGGTGGTTGGGGTTGGTTGGTTGGTGTTGGTTGGTGGTTGGTGTTGGTGTTGGTGGTTGGTGTTGGTGTTGGTGGTTGGTGTTGGTGGTTGGTGTTGGTGTTGGTGGTTGGTGTTGGTGTTGGTGGTTGGTGTTGGTGTTGGTGGTTGGTGGTTGGTGTTGGTTGGTGGTTGGGGTTGGTTGGTTGGTGTTGGTTGGTGGTTGGGGTTGGTTGGTTGTTGGTTGGTGGTTGGGGTTGGTTGGTGGTTGGGGTTGGTTGGTGTTGGTTGGTGGTTGGGGTTGGTTGGTGGTTGGTGGTTGGGGTTGGTGGTTGGTGTTGGTTGGTGGTTGGGGTTGGTTGGTGGTTGGGGTTGGTTGGTGTTGGTTGGTGGTTGGGGTTGGTTGGTTGGTGTTGGTGTTGGTGGTTGGTGTTTGTTGGTTGGTGTTGGTTTGTGGTTGGTGTTGGTTGGTTGGTGTTGGTTGGTGGTTTGGGTTGGTTGGTTGGTGTTGGTTGGTGGTTGGGGTTGGTTGGTTTTGGTTGGTGGTTGGGGTTGGTTGGTGTTGGTTGGTGGTTGGGGTTTGGTTGGTGTTGGTGCGTTGTTGGGGTTGGTTGGTTGGTGGTTGGGGTTGGTTGGTTGGTGTTGGTTGGTGGTTGGGGTTGGTTGGTTGGTGTTGGTTGGTGGTTGGGGTTGGTTGGTGTTGGTGGGTTGTTGGGGTTGGTTGGTTGGTGTTGGTTGGTGGTTGGGGTTGGTGGTTGGTGTTGGTGTTGGTGGTTGGTGTTGGTGGTTGGTGTTGGTGTTGGTGGTTGGGGTTGGTTGGTGTTGGTTGGTGGTTGGGGTTGGTGGTTGGTGTTGGTGTTGGTGGTTGGTGTTGGTGGTTGGTGTTGGTTGGTGGTTGGTGTTGGTGTTGGTGGTTGGGGTTGGTTGGTGTTGGTTGGTGGTTGGGGTTGGTTGGTGTTGGTTGGTGGTTGGTGTTGGTTGGTTGGTGTTGGTTGGTTGGTGTTGGTTGGTTGGTGTTGGTTGATAGTTGGGGTTGGTTGGTTGGTGTTAGTTGGTGGTTGGGGTTGGTTGGTTGGTGTTGGTTGGTGGTTGGGGTTGGTTGGTTGGTGTTGGTTGGTGGTTGGTGTTGGTTGGTTGGTGTTGGTTGGTTGGTGTTGGTGTTGGTGGTTGGTGTTGGTGTTGGTGGTTGGTGTTGGTGTTGGTGGTTGGTGTTGGTGTTGGTGGTTGGTGTTGGTGGTTGGTGTTGGTGTTGGTGGTTGGTGTTGGTGTTGGTGGTTGGGGTTGGTTGGTTGGTGTTGGTTGGTGGTTGTTGGTTGGTTGGTGTTGGTTGGTGGTTGGTGTTGGTTGGTGGTTGGTGTTGGTTGATTGGTGTTGGTGTTGGTGGTTGGTGTTGGTGGTTGGTGTTGGTTGGTTGGTGTTGGTTGGTGGTTGGGGTTGGTTGGTTGGTGTTGGTTGGTGGTTGGGGTTGGTTGGTGGTTGGGGTTGGTTGGTGGTTGGGGTTGGTTGGTGGTTGGTGGTTGGGGTTGGTGGTTGGGGTTGGTTGGTGGTTGGGGTTGGTGGTTGGTGTTGGTGTTGGTGGTTGGTGTTGGTTGGTGGTTGGTGTTTGTTGGTTGGTGTTGGTTTGTGGTTGGTGTTGGTGGTTGGTGGTTGGTGTTGGTGTTGGTGGTTTGGTGTTGGTTGGTTGGTGTTGGTTGGTGGTTGGGGTTGGTTGGTTGGTTTTGGTTGGTGGTTGGGGTTGGTTGGTGTTGGTTGGTGGTTGGGGTTGGTGGTTGGTGTTGGTGGTGTTGGTGTTGGTGTTGGTGGTTGGTGGTTGGGGTTGGTTGGTTGGTGTTGGTTGGTGGTTGGGGTTGGTTGGTTGGTGTTGGTTGGTGGTTGGGGTTGGTTGGTTGGTGGTTGGTTGGTGGTTGGTGGTTGGTGTTGGTGTTGGTGGGTTGTTGGGGTTGGTTGGTTGGTGTTGGTTGGTGGTTGGTGGTTGGTGTTGGTTGGTGTTGGTGTTGGTGGTTGGTGTTGGTGGTTGGTGTTGGTTGGTGGTTGGGGTTGGTTGGTGTTGGTTGGTGGTTGGGGTTGGTTGGTGGTTGGGGTTGGTGGTTGGTGTTGGTTGGTGGTTGGGGTTGGTTGGTGGTTGGGGTTGGTTGGTGTTGGTTGGTGGTTGGGGTTGGTTGGTGTTGGTTGGTGGTTGGTGTTGGTTGGTGTTGGTTGGTGGTTGGGGTTGGTTGGTTGGTGTTGGTTGGTTGGTGTTGGTTGATAGTTGGGGTTGGTTGGTTGGTGTTGGTTGGTGGTTGGGGTTGGTTGGTTGGTGTTGGTTGGTGGTTGGGGTTGGTTGATTGGTGTTGGTTGGTGGTTGGTGTTCTTTGGTTGGTGTTGGTTGGTGTTGGTGTTGGTTGGTTGGTGTTGGTTGGTGTTGGTTGGTTGGTGTTGGTTGGTGGTTGGTTGGTGTTGGTGGTTGGTGTTGGTTGGTTGGTGTTGGTTGGTGGTTGGTGTTGGTTGGTGTTGGTTGGTTGGTGTTGGTTGGTTGGTGTTGGTTGGTGGTTGGGGTTGGTTCGTTGGTGTTGGTTGGTGGTTGTTGGTGTTGGTTGGTGGTTGTTGGTTGGTTGGTGTTGGTTGGTGGTTGGTGTTGGTTGGTGGTTGGTGTTGGTTGATTGGTGTTGGTTGGTGGTTGGTGTTGGTGGTTGGGGTTGGTTGGTTGGTGTTGGTTGGTGGTTGGGGTTGGTTGGTTGGTGTTGGTTGGTGGTTGGGGTTGGTTGGTGTTGGTTGGTGGTTGGGGTTGGTTGGTGTTGGTTGGTGGTTGGTGTTGGTGGTTGGTGTTGGTGTTGGTGTTGGTTGGTTGGTGTTGGTGTTGGTGGTTGGGGTTGGTTGGTTGGTGTTGGTTGATGGTTGGGGTTGGTTGGTTGGTGTTGGTTGGTGGTTGGGGTTGGTTGGTTGGTGTTGGTTGGTGGTTGGTGTTGGTTGGTTGGTGTTGGTTGGTTGGTGTTGGTTGGTGGTTGGTGTTGGTTGGTGGTTGGTGTTGGTTGGTTGGTGTTTTTGGTGGTTGGTGTTGGTTGGTTGGTGTTGGTTGGTGGTTGGGGTTGGTTGGTTGGTGTTGGTTGGTGGTTGGGGTTGGTTGGTTGGTGTTGGTTGGTTGGTGTTGGTGGTTGGTGGTTGGTGTTGGTGGTTGGTGTTGGTGTTGGTGGTTGGTGGTTGGTGTTGGTGGTTGGTGTTGGTTGGTGGTTGGGGTTGGTTGGTTGGTGTTGGTTGGTGGTTGGAGTTGGTGTTGGTGTTGGTGTTGGTGTTGGTGGTTGGTGTTGGTTGGTGGTTGGTGTTGGTGTTGGTGGTTGGTGTTGGTGGTTGGTGTTGGTTGGTGGTTGGGGTTGGTTGGTGTTGGTTGGTGGTTGGGGTTGGTTGGTGTTGGTTGGTGGTTGGTGTTGGTTGGTGGTTGGTGTTGGTTGGTGGTTGGTGTTGGTTGGTTGGTGTTGGTTGGTTGGTGTTGGTTGGTTGGTGTTGGTTGGTGTTGGTTGGTGGTTGGGGTTGGTTGGTTTTGGTTGGTTGGTGTTGGTTGATGGTTGGGGTTGGTTGGTTGGTGCTGGTTGGTTGGTGTTGGTTGGTTGGTGTTGGTTGGTGGTTGGTGGTTGGTGTTGGTTGGTGGTTGGTGGTTGGTGTTGGTTGGTGTTGGTTGGTGGTTGGGGTTGGTTGGTTGGTGGTTGGTGTTGGTTGGTTGGTGTTGGTTGGTTGGTGGTTGGTGTTGGTTGGTTGGTGTTGGTTGGTGGTTGGTGTTGGTTGGTTGGTGTTGGTTGGTGGTTTGGGTTGGTTGGTTGGTGTTGGTTGGTGGTTGGGGTTGGTCGGTTGGTGTTGGTTGGTTGTTGGAGTTGGTTGGTTGGTGTTGGTTGGTGGTTGGGGTTGGTTGGTTGGTGTTGGTTGGTGGTTGGTGTTGGTTGGTTGGTGTTGGTTGGTGGTTGGTGTTGGTGGTTGGTGTTGGTTGGTGGTTGGTGTTGGTTGGTGGTTGGTGTTGGTTGGTGGTTGGTGTTGGTTGGTTGGTGTTGGTTGGTTGGTGTTGGTTGGTTGGTGTTGGTTGGTTGGTGTTGGTTGGTGGTTGGGGTTGGTTGGTTTTGGTTGGTTGGTGTTGGTTGGTTGGTGTTGGTTGATGGTTGGGGTTGGTTGGTTGGTGCTGGTTGGTTGGTGTTGGTTGGTTGGTGTTGGTTGGTGGTTGGGGTTGTTTGGTTGGTGTTGGTTGGTGGTTGGTGTTGGTTGGTTGGTGTTGGTTGGTGTTGGTTGGTTGGTTGGTGTTGGTTGGTTGGTGTTGGTTGGTGTTGGTGTTGGTGTTGGTTGGTGGTTGGTGTTGGTTGGTGGTTGGTGTTGGTTGGTTGGTGTTGGTTGGTTGGTGTTGGTTGGTTGGTGTTGGTTGGTTGGTGTTGGTTGGTTGGTGTTGGTTGGTTGGTTGGTGTTGGTTGGTTGGTTGGTGTTGGTTGGTTGGTGTTGGTTGTTTGGTTGGTATTGGTTGTTTGGTGGTTGGTTGGTGGTTGGTGTTGGTTGGTGGTTGGTGTTGGTTGGTGTTGGTTGGTGGTTGGTGGTTGGTGTTGGTTGGTGGTTGGTGTTGGTTGGTGTTGGTTGGTGGTTGGTGTTGGTTGGTGGTTGGTGTTGGTTGGTAGTTGGTGTTGGTTGGTGGTTGGTGGTTGGTGGTTGGTGTTGGTTGGTGGTTGGTGTTGGTTGGTGGTTGGTGTTGGTTGGTGGTTGGTGTTGGTGTTGGTTTTGCTGTTGGTGTGTGTGTGTGTGTGTGTGTGTGTGTGCTAAGCGGTGCACCAAACACACGAGGCCTGAGTTGGCCGATGTTAACGTGTTTGTTTTACCGTCACCATCATAAAGCATTGTGTTCTTGCTGCGGCGTGTTGATGGTTATATTATATACTTGTAACACGTCCCAGTGTTTTATGTTTGTATCAGCAGTGGCACCAAGAATGTTAAGCAGGAAATCAGCTTCAGATGTAACTGCGAGTTAAGAATGACGGGTGGGGGATGGGTGGGTAGGGGTATGGGGGGGTTGGGGTGGAGGTCGTTTCGTCCCCCTCTACCCTCTTACCTGGGTATACAGCAGTAGGAAGGGGGCATCCCTGGCCAGAAATTAGTCATCATCAGTGTATATATATTTCCTCCTCTGTCATTTTTTTTCATTGTACATTTCTTGCCTTCTTTGTCTTTTTTTTTTTTTTTTTTTCAGATTTTACTGTGTATTCATTGCCTCTTTTGTCACCTTTTCCTTTTTTCTTTTTTTTATTGTATATTATTTTTAACACCACCTGCCTACCTGTCAGCCTGCCAGCCAACTAGATTGCTTTCTTGCCTGCATACTATATATTCCTATATGTTTTGCCTGGCGCTGATGAGAAGCCTGTGCGTGGTGGCGTTGGACACCCTGGGTGGAGCAGCTGCGACATGCATCCGCGAGCCAAACCTCCATATATTTCCCTGCACCTCGCCGTGGGGAGGGTGTGCATGGAGAGTCTGTTTACCGAAGTGCATGATGGCAACAGAAGGTGAGGAAGATATGAGTGATATGTCTGCATGACTAATGTGCCTGAGGGTTCTGCTATCTGAAATGCATGGTGGCTATTGCCAATGGACAGAAGACTCAAAGGGTGAGACAGGCAGTCAGACGGACGGGTAGACAGAACAGGTTGTTGCTTAACATCGGTTAGTCTAGCTGAGCAGACCCGTCGACCACAATCAGAAACTGCTCCTACGGGACCGTCGTACATGTACAGTACATACGAGAGATGCTCGTGCTGATGATGGTCGTGGTGGAGATAATGGAAGACTTTGAAATGGTGATGAAGCTTGGTGGTGATGCGTACGGATAGGTAGAAGCTGACCAAGACAGGTGTGATGATGGTGAAGTGTGAAAAAATCATTGTGATGATGATAAACAGGGTGACAGAAGACGGGGGTAAGATGAAATAGTAGGACACTAAAGTAGTGACGATGATGATGATAAATTGCAGAACGTGAGCAGTGAGGAGAATGCAGATGGCAGGAAGGGTATGGTGAGTGGATGTGGGTGTTTTCAGACTGGGGTGATGCTGCCTAGATGTCAGTGGCGTATGGAAGTCCATGGAAAGGGTGGGTGGGCATAGGGGTGAATCCTTTTTTTTTTATTATTATTATTAGGGGACAAGCGAAGCCAGCTTCTACAGCTGGGGTATTTAGGGGGGTGCTGTAAGCCCCTCCAGGAAATTTTTTGAAAATCAAGCATTTTTAGGGGCATTTTGAGACCTCAGGTGGGATATATTGCACTAATTTGATATTCAATGGCAAAACAATATATAGAAGCTTATGTATCTTGGCTTGCCAAAGCCCGAGCCCTGACACATTCTGAACAACGAACCTCACTACACAAGCCACGGCTGAACACCACTATCCGTCTGACGGTAGTCCCTTCCCCTCACATCGGATCCACAGACTAAAGACCGCTACACTCCCAGTCAGTGTTGCTAACTGTGACTAGTAAGAATCCGCCAGTGGCACCCTCAAAATCCGCTAGATTCGGTGAAAATCCGCTAGAAACTTCTTAGACAGCTTTACATAAGAAAGCCACTAAAACTATTAGAACAGGATATTGACAGTGTGCTAAAATATCATACAGTACTTACTTCTTAATTAGCCATCGAAAATATAGCATCATCCTCGTCATCTGGTTCTGCAGCACTTGAACAGGCCTCTCCTGCTGTTGATGGTGTATTATAAGCAGCCAGTGTTCCAATCACATGTTATATTTCTTGGTATTTCATATGAATGGCAGTTTTTCTCAAGTCTTCTGAGTCCACTTTTGATGGTAATTATGGCGCTGATAGATTCTACATTCAATCGGTTTCTTAGTTTGCATTTGACAATATTTAGCTGACTAAATAACCTTTCCACTTCAGCATTTGAATGGGGGAAAGTACACTGATAGCTAGGTCTGAGAGGTCATGGAACGAATTAATCCCAGATGCATCTCTGTAATTATTAACTTCCATCCAAAACTTAACTGTAGAGTCTGTTTCCCTCCACTTCACCGTTGTTAAATTCCTCCACTGGTTTTCAACTCTGTCAATCTGTACTGGATTGTTGCACAGCATTTCAGCAATTGCTGTTATAGGTTCTTTTACAACTCTCAAACACTCAGACACTGAGAAGAGTGACATTTTCTTGAGAACCTGAAAGTTATCTGGCAGTCTACACTTCAGTTCTGAACAAAGCTTAACAATAAACATCTGACAACGTTTTCTGACATTACCTTCTGCCTCCCTTGAAAACATATTTAAATCTTTACAGTACTTCTCAAATTCATAGCCTAAATATGCACTTGCATCAACGTGAGAGGCTATGTCAAATACTAGAGGATCAATTCTTGAAGTAGGAAGTAATACTCTCTTGCTTGTTGCTGGAATAAGATTGGTTAAGTCCATGAGAAGCTTTGTTGGATCAACATTCTCTCCTTGGAAAGCCTTCGCTGTTCTCTGTATGTCATTTAGTACTGGACGGAGAAAAAGCAAATACAATCTATTGATTGGATCACTATACATGTTGAAGACTGTTTCAGCAGCGTAGCACTTTTCAGTCGATCTAGCTATTTCGAAATGTAACTTAAGTTCATCCCACTGTCCTAGAATTCGGGTCACTGCTGGTTCCATAGATATCCATCGAGTGTCACAGACCCTAGGGATCTGAAGGGGGTCTCTACCGTTATTCAGAGTTTCATACAACTGTTTGTAAAGTATTTGCCTCTTAGAAGAGTGTCCAAACCAATTATAGGTCTCACGAACCATATAATCAATATTTCTTGGAAGAGTTTCAGCCACTGAATGGGATAGTGCCAACTGCAGGGAATGGCACACACAGTGCACCATTATAAGATTTGGCAAATCAAGTTCTCTCTTTAGGAGCTCAAAAACACCATTATTTATGCCAGTGTTTACACTCGCGTTGTCCACACCTACTCCAAGTAACTTTTGGGGATCTAGTTTTACTGCCTTCAAAAGTTTCAGAATAGCACTGACGAGAGGGGATGCAGTCCCAGAATCAATTTCAACTAATCCAAGGAATGTTGAAACTATTTTCTGTAGATCTGTGCTAAAGTACCTTATAGTTACACCAAGCAGCTTTGAAACAGATATGTCCGTTGTTTCATCAATTAAAATACTGTATTCAGCTTCACCCACATCTTCCCGTAGCATTTCAGTGAAATGGGGACCTAGTACATGCACAATTATGTTTTTACACTTTGTTCTGTGTAGTTTCAAATTTTGCGCTGCTTTACTGTCACCAAAGATCTTCTTACAGGTTTCAGTCAAATGATCGGTTGTAAGAAATGGTGTGTGTTCTGCAACAAACAGTGCTACATGTCCTTCAGCTTCATTTATATTATTTACTTCACTTTGTTTTGGAAAAGTTATCTTAGACTGTCTTTCACTGGAAAATGGTTCTGCTGCTTTCGTGTGTTTCACTGCCTTCGTATGCTTGCGTAAATCACTGAGTTTCGCAATTAACTGGCTCTTGCAGTATAAACAATATGCCTTGGTCTTATCATTTTCAACTGGCTTTAACCAATCCTTTAAATCTGCATACGTTTCCCAGGTCTTTCTGTATAATTGAGGGTAAACTGGGTCCATTCTTGAAATTTAAGTACAACACTTCCTCTCCAAGTAAAGGATGAATGTGGACTGACTGAAGGGCCGAAGGCCCTAGGCGCTCCCACCTTTGTACAGGATGGGGATGAACCTGAACCGACCGCACGTGAATGGGACGTGTGCAATCGTGCCTATAAATAACTGTTCATACACTAATTTTGTTCCACAATTACTGATCCTAAGTAGTACTTTGTAACAATGAAAAAAATCTTTTGTAAACAAGCAACCTAAACATATATTAATGGAAACAATAATATCCGCTAGAATTTCCGCCAAATGTGGCGAAAATTCGCTAAAAAAAAATCCGCTATACGCTACATGTCCAAAAAATCCGCTAGATAGGTGGAAAATCCGCCAAATCTAGCGGATTTTCCGCTAAGTTGGCAACAGTGCTCCCAGTCAAAACTCACACGTTCTGGACGCAACCAAACTGATGAATAATATATTACGGAGTGTCCCACTCCCAATATACAAGAATAAACTTAATGTATTAGGGATTACTTAGGTAAAGTATTGAAAGTAATATACTAATACTTATGATCAAATGGTGCTTATAACAGCGTGTAATTGAAGAAAGAGAAGAATTATATATTTGCGTAATGCGTATGATGTTTCTCTTCTCTGGCTGCTCATGCCAGCTAACGACTGTCAAACTTCCTTGCCAGGAGTATGACAAATAAAAACACCCTTCCTCTCTTCAGAAATGCAGGCTGTTGGTTAGTTACAACCATCATTTTGTAACAATCGATAAGGGAAGTTTATAGTTTCTACACCAACCAATTCATGGGGACCTATGCCATAGGGGCAAATGTTTTGTTTACGATACGTATTTAGATCTGGGACAAAGCGAGGGGGGAGGGGTCATGGCCGAGTGCCCCCCCCCCATATACGCCAATGTAGTTGCCATACAATCTCAGATACTGTACAATGGCCGTCAGTGCTAATCCTATTCAGCACCATCATCATCATTGTGCCTCTTTTTCCAACTTGTGTCGAAGAGACTGAGGTGGAGGCAGAGAGCACTAAGAGAAACGTATTACGTTGAGGTTTAATGGTAAAGGATGTGTAACAGGCTCCAGATCACAGGCATAAAACCAAAAATTACAGAGGAAAAGGGAGGACCTCAGTGCTTTATGATTATTGCAGCACCTGTGAAAAATGGAACGCGTTTGGTCAATCTTTATCGCTGCTGATTATCTTAAAACGTGGGATACACACGTTCCATACATGTTCATCAAAAAATATTGCCTTCCTCCTCACGAATTAAGAATTAAGATACCGGTACGTCTGAACAAGAGAAATCCACAAAGATGGAAAGAGAGGTGGAACTACAGAAGGGGGTGAAGGATGTGGCGGAAATAACAATGCTGAGAGTCTAACAGAAAAAAAAACTGAAGAGAAGGGAGATGAAAAGAGAGGTGAAGGATCAGGTGAAGAAAGATAGAGACATAAATGCTGGCAGACTAACCGAAATAAGTGAAGAAAAAGAATAAAAGAAAGGTGATTAAAACAAGAGGAAGGAAAAAACTGAAGGAAGAGAGGTCGAACGGAAAGGTTAACAGAAACAGGAAGATGGAGATGAGGACAGCATGAGAAGAAGATGAAAGAGAATGACGTAGAATTCGAGGATGAGAGGGCAAAAAGAGAGATTATAAAAAGAGCAGAAAAGAGAGAACAAGAGAGGAGGGATGCTGGATAGGTAAAGGCAGAGAAGACAAATGGACAGGCTATTCAAACAGAGAAATGAGATGAAGACAGGAAGAGAAGAAAAGAGAGAACGAGAGAATAAAGGAACAGGAGAGGATAGACAGACAGGGGGAATGAAAGCCTATTCAAAGAAGGGGGAAAGAGACGAAGCTAGGAAGAGGAAAAGGATGAGGCAGAGAGAGGAAAATGCAGACGGAGAGAGAAAAGAATAGAAAGATAAAAAAGAAAGGAGGAGAAATATTAAAAGGAAAAGAGGAGAAAGACAAAAAAGGAAGAGAGGATGACGGATGATGCAAAGGAGAAAGCGACTACTGCAGACAGTGAGTGTGGAGGTCGGGCTGGTGTTGAAGTAAGTACGAGTGGCGAGGTGTGACAGCCTTATATAGAATTACTTAATACTGAGGAACCCGGGTTTATGCATAATGAGATGAGACAAAACCCGCTCATTTTCACAGCATGCATCACTGAGTGCCTTACAAGGGGATTCAAGCATTGCCACTCCTTATCATCATCTTCACCTTCATCATCATCACCTTCGTCATCATCACCACCTTCATCATCATCATTACACACACACACACACACACACACACACACACACACACAACACTAGGTAAACACCGGAATAGCAAATACACAGCCACTATGCTCTATATAATTTGCCTAAAATGAACTTCTTTCCATACTGAATAATTCTAAAAACAGATTAATGGGAAACCTTGACCTATCTATCTATCTATTGCCACACTCCTTAATCCCTCAAGGGGTGGCCATAAACAAATCGCCTCCAAGTCATCCTGTCCTCTGCCATTGGTTGCTCTTCCTAGAACTCGCACTTCTCTCATAATATATCACTCCACTCCACCCCTCCATCTCATCCCTGTTCTCCCCCTCCTCCTCCTCCTCCTCCTCCTCTCCTCCTTCACCTCACACACTCACTCTCATTTAGACCGTCTCATTCTCTATCCTCTCCACATGGCCAAACCATCTCACAGTATTTCTCTTAATCCTTTCAATGACATCCACATCAGCACACCCTCCATTACTTCTTCACTGATCCTAGTCACAAAGAAGTGCTGTGGAAAAGCTGTAGAGCCCCAGGACTGTCTTTTTCCGCTACTGAGCTACATGAATTAAGCTTTAGAGGGGCAAATATCTGGGAAGATGTTGAGGTAAAATAGCCTACTAATGACGTATGATCCCGCTTACCGAAACCTACAACGCTTTACCGGCCATTCAATCAAGGAACAGTACAGGACAAATGAAGATAATACTTGAAGAATGAGGGTGACAGCCAAAGCCACATGACTAATTCGACTGCATTGTCTGGCGGAACAATAGCCTTGTGAGCGTCCAGTGTGAGTGACCCAGTGAAGGGACACTCGCTTCCCTCACAATACATGTCATTAGCTACTGTTGTACTGGCTATGACCAGTACGTTTACATCTAACGGAAGTGGGCTACTCTCACAACTTGAATACTAAGTCATGATTCCAAGCCTTAGTTATATGGTAAGAATGCGCATCCTTGGTTACTAGTCAAATCTACCCCCATTCTGACGAAACATACTAGGTTTCAACGCAATAGGCCCTGTGACTTTGATCTTGTATCCTACCGTTATGAAAAATGTTAGCTTTCTCAAGGGATACCTCTCAACACCTCCACCAAATTTCGTTAAAATCAGATCAAACTGTTCGATATCTCACACCTGGAACTACTCTCACGGCAACTGAAGGAATAATTCCAGCCGTGAAAAAAACGAATGTCTTTTGTTCCCATTATAACCAAATTTGGTGGACTGGTTGATGGACATATCATGACGGAACCTACGGGGTTTGAAAAAATAAATAAATAATAGGCTAAAGGTAAAGCCTTCAGGGCAAGCCCAAAACTGACTTTGCCTTGTGACCAAAATATCAGAGATCTCACACTTCCGACGACCCCGATAAAATTTATCATTTATTCCTGTATCCGGATCCGAATCCACGTCATAATTTTGTACATTCTTCCTAGGACCTCTGTCCATCTATTCATTTTTTTTTTTTTTTTAATTCGATAACAAATTTGAGATACCTTGTACGTAACAGACAAAGAGATTTACCAACAAACAGACATAGGTGAATACATAACCTCCGTCCAACTTCGCTGGCGGAGATAACAATGCCGAGCTATTTATCATGCTGATATCTCTCTCTTACACGGCGACAGTTACTGAGCCAACATGATAGTCGTCTTCTCAACTCACTTATCCACCTACTTCACCAACTCGTATTTTTTGCAATGATAAATATACTACAGAGATAACAATGTTGCCAACCTGATTAGGCTGAGAGCTTTGCCCATTAGAAACATTGTTGCTGACCTTTGAGGGTGGTTAAAAAGTTGTCTGCATATTTGTGTCTTTCTGGAGGAGGACGAGGACGAGGAGAAGGAAGTCAGGGAACTGACATTAAGTCGAGCTGGGTGAATGAATTTTATACAGAGGAATGAATGACAAGTGTTTGGCTCCCGAGTGTGTGTGTGTGTGTGTGTGTGTGTGTGTGTGTGACCTACGAACTCAACAAAATAATAATAATAATAATAAAAATAATAATCACCAGCCACTTTCAAATCCCCGTTGATCTTTTCTCCCTCATCCCCTCTTACAGTCTCTCTCTGTTCTGCAAATACCTTCACCCTCTTACAAACATCCATTCCCTTCCTCCTTCGCTTCCACGCTACTTGTGCTATTGTGTTAAAAACTTCGCACATCTGCCTTTCCCTTAAAACCACATGACCCCTCTTGCACACAAGTGAAGTTCAAGCCCCCTGTGTGTCTATCCTGACCTCTGATGACCTTATATAACCGCTTGGGGTGGATGGGCAGGAGAAAATTGTAGAAAAGTGAGAGGTAAAAACGCAAGTTGTCATGTTCTGGAAAGACTTGTGGAAAGGACAGGTTTTGTCAATTATTACACTGAACAATGGTGCAGGAGAGGGACGCCTTTATGTGCTGGCACCGATACAGCTTCTTCTGACCTTACCTGACCGCGGGGGAGGAAAGGAGCAGGAGAAATTTTTAGAAAAGGAAGAGGTTAAAATGCCAGATGTGATGCAGATGCAATGAGCTGGAGAAACGTGAGGACTGAGTAGGTTTTAGTAGTGGTCATTACACAGTACACTATCTCGACGATGTAAAAGGATATTTAGTAGTCAGGCTTTATTCTGCCATATATTTAATGCTGTCTCTTCCTTTCTAGTTAGCACTTAATTTTCTGATTAGCTAAAGATATACCTTGACTAATTCGGTGCCAGAATCGATTTAGGGATTTTATTAAAGATATCGCCCGGGTATTTTAATCAACTATGGGAAACTTTAAGACCCAAACATTATTAAACGATCTCCATTAACTAATTAATTTACACAGTCGACCTGATACTTATTCTGAGATTACTTCCAGACGAATTTATTTATCTAACCAAAATCACAAGAATTATGAGGAGTGATATTGTGTGTAAAGCCAAATCACGCTTATAAGAATCTAGTGATGCATGAATGAACTGAATATACGGTGAAAATTCTAACTATTTATCTGTCTATCCTTCTGTTGCCTCACGTCTTAATCCCGTAAGGGGTGGCCACAAACCAATCGCCTCCATGTCACCCTGTCCCTTATATTACGCTGTCCTTCCCCAAACTCACACACTCCTCTCTTTCATATATCTCTACACTCCACTCATCCATCTCATCCTTGGTCTCCCCCTCACCATTAATGCCTACAACAATAATGACGAAAGAAGCCCATCAGATGCCCAGATCAGCAAAACTATAAATGCCTCTGACATAACAGACATTTGGCTGTTGGGAAAAATGTGACACAACAACTTTACAGACGAGAGAATAACAAAGGTAAATTAAACATACCTTACCTCTAACATAAAATCTAGCTGCTGGGAAATATCTACAACTTTAACAATGGCAGCAACGAAGGAAGCTTGCCAGATATATAAATCAACAAGTTCATTCACTTTAACTTGATCCTATATCCTCTCCATAGCACTTATTCATGACTAGCATCATACTCTAGTGTTACCTCTTGTCATTGCTCAGTATTGAGGATGGAGAGGCGTCAATTATAGGCCAAGTTAAAGAGAGAATAAATATCACTTAACTTTGACGGTCACTGGTCCTTGCAGATGCACCTTCACACGTTACCCTGGGGAGGAGAAGCTCAGTGTTATCTGGCCAGAGAAACTAAAAATATAAAGAGAGGGACATCCGAATAGCGCCTCACTGGAAACCCAACTGGTATTGTCTGTTTCAAGGACGGCTCAGTCTGCTGGTGTGGGAGTGGGTGTGGCAGTGGGAGTAAGAAATGAAAAAATAAGTCTGACATCGATAACACCAAGCCGTCAACAGAAAACACAAGAAAGCACCTGTATTGCCAAAACTTCTTGAGTACTTCTATAAGACTATTCTACTATGATGGCAAAGTTATTAGAGGTTATATAGTTCATTCCCCTTAACATGGCTCAGCTTTCTTCCTTTAGCAGTCTATTTCCCGTAGATCAGTGCCAGAACAAGGTAGCACTAAGCCCCTTCATCCTTTCCACAGCAAGTTTTCGTGACTAGCATCATATTCTAGTGTTGATATATTGCTATAGCTCAGAATTCAAGATGGAGAGATGGCAATTTTACGCCTAGATAAAACTGAACAGAGTATACCACTGATAAAAATGCTAGTACCTAATAAGTCTCTCTCTCTCTCTCTCTCTCTCTCTCTCTCTCTCTCTCTCTCTCTCACACACACACACACACACACACACACAACACCGCTCGCTGGTGCAGTGGTAACGTTCTCGCTTGCCATCTGGTAGACGGGAGTTCGCGCCTCGCTCAGGTTGCGAAAAGTTTCACTGACGAAGTGGGTGGTTACTGTCCCCCTTGAGCAAGGGGACGGGTGTGTGCGTGTGTGAAGATCACAGCCTTGCACTTAGATCGGACTATATGAGCTCTCAGCTCCCTTCCGGGAGGGTAAAAGCTGACGATCACGACCATCAGGTGATCCTGACCGACCCTGTGAATTACACACACACACACACAAACGCGAGATGGGAATGGACAGCGTTGAGAATATGTAGAAGATAAATGATGCTAGGAAGACTGATGAGTGTGCCTTACCGTGTGTGTGTGTGTGTGTGTGTGTGTGTGTGTGTGTGTGTGTGTCTCTCTCTCTCTCTCCAGTACCCCTACCTACTTCTCTACTATCAAAAGCTACATAAGGTTTGAGTGTGGACGAGGCAGGGATAAATAATGACAAGCTGGATAATGTACAGTATTAATTAGTCTCTCTCTCTCTCTCTCTCTCTCTCTCTACCTACCTACCTACATAATTTCCAACACAAGGCAAAGATAAGAGTGTTGGGTATGCGTCACTGAACGGTATACAATATACTGGTTGTGGTGGTGAAGTGATGGGCAGTTGTGTGGACGGATGAACGTGGATGATGATGGATGGATGGATGGATTAATCGATGGATGGCTGTGTTGGACTCCACAGATCATGGGTGTGAAGCAGAGTTTTTCATGTCTATGTGTGTGTATTTGTATAAGTATGTACAGTATGTATGTAAGGATGGGTGGGTGGATGGATGGGTGGGTGGGTGGGTGGATGGTTGGGTTGGTGGGTGAATGAGTAGATGGATGAATGGATACAGAGAGAGTACATGAGGAAAATTCATCTGCGTTGTCTATCATAGTTATAAGAATAATGATAATTCTCAGAATGTTGATGAAACGGCTGCAGAGGGTATGCTGAGATTGTATAGGCTTTAAAAGAGAAAGTACATGAACTGGATGCAACCATGTACGTCATTCATGCTAAAGTCACTCTGATTTAAGTTTTATCTTTGTTAAATTTAATGGACTGGCAGGATACCGTACTAAGAAATAAAGGGATAAGAGAAAATGTGATTTTAACTTACGTAAGTACTATGTTGTGATGAATCAAAAAAATATATACGCTTGTTTAGCCTCGTAGGTATGCTAAAATATTGTCAATTCTGTCTTGTTACTGCTAGACGTCTTTTTTCTGCGCTTCTATGCAAATAAATATTGCATCTCGTCGAAAAGGTTAAGAAAATTCAAAGGTAGTGAGAGGAACATTGCATACTCCTGAGATTAATCTAAGTAGAAAATGAATGCCTGATCGCAATGGGGTATAAAATAAAAATACTGGGGAAAGCAGCCTCAATTATCTCCTCCCTTAGCTGAGGCGGGTGAGATCCTGCGGGCCAGATTGCATCACGTAGAGAGGGCACCATATTAAGAGGAAATTGCTCGAGTACTCAACACTATCTATCTATCTATAGCCCGACGCCCTAATCCCGCAAAGGGTGGCCGCAGACAAAACGCCTACAAGTCGCTCTGTCACCCACCATTTGACTACCCTCCCCCCAACTCACCCCCCCTCCCTCATATACCTCTCGACTCCATCCCTCCACCTTATCCTCGGTCTACCCCTCCCTCTCCCTCCCTCCACCTCACCTACATACACCCTCTTAGTCAGTCTTTCTTTCTCCATTCTCTCCACATGTCCAAACCACCTCAGTGTATTTCTCCTAATCTTTTCAACCACATCCACATCTACCCCACAACGTTCCTTCACTTCTTCATTCGTCAACCTGTCCTCCACGTCACTCCACATGCTCCTCTCAAGTAACTCATTTCCACTGCTCTCACTCTTGACTTGTTCGCCTCGCTTCCATACGTCAGGGTAGGGATCACAATACTATCATGCAGTGACTTCTTAACTTCCATACTCACCTCCCTATTTCTCATCATTGCTTTCAGTGAACCAACAACCTTCCTTCCCTGCTGTACCCTTTCACGCTCTTCATCCCCCAACGTTCCATCCTTACTCATCACGTTGCTTATAACCTAACCTCTGCCACCTGAAGCAGTTCCTTGAGATTAACACAGGCGTAGGTCTTCGTCTTTGGGTTCTGCTGACATTTGTGAAAATACTCAACCTCCTGCAAGCATATGCGATGAAACTTGGCACCGTGAGGGAGTTTTGTGTGTGTGTGTGTGTGTGTGTGTGTGTGTGTGTGTGTGTGTGTGTGTGTGTGTGTGTGTGTGTGTGTGTGTGTGTGTGTGTGTGTGTGTGTGTGTGTGTGTGTGTGTGTGTGTGTGTGTGTGTGTGTGTGTGTGTGTGTGTGTGTGTGTGTGTGTGTGTGTGTGTGTGTGTGTGTGTGTGTGTGTGTGTGTGTGTGTGTGTGTGTGTGTGTGTGTGTGTGTGTGTGTGTGTGTGTGTGTGTGTGTGTGTGTGTGTGTGTGTGTGTGTGTGTGTGTGTGTGTGTGTGTGTGTGTGTGTGTGTGTGTGTGTGTGTGTGTGTGTGTGTGTGTGTGTGTGTGTGTGTGTGTGTGTGTGTGTGTGTGTGTGTGTGTGTGTGTGTGTGTGTGTGTGTGTGTGTGTGTGTGTGTGTGTGTGTGTGTGTGTGTGTGTGTGTGTGTGTGTGTGTGTGTGTGTGTGTGTGTGTGTGTGTGTGTGTGTGTGTGTGTGTGTGTGTGTGTGTGTGTGTGTGTGTGTGTGTGTGTGTGTGTGTGTGTGTGTGTGTGTGTGTGTGTGTGTGTGTGTGTGTGTGTGTGTGTGTGTGTGTGTGTGTGTGTGTGTGTGTGTGTGTGTGTGTGTGTGTGTGTGTGTGTGTGTGTGTGTGTGTGTGTGTGTGTGTGTGTGTGTGTGTGTGTGTGTGTGTGTGTGTGTGTGTGTGTGTGTGTGTGTGTGTGTGTGTGTGTGTGTGTGTGTGTGTGTGTGTGTGTGTGTGTGTGTGTGTGTGTGTGTGTGTGTGTGTGTGTGTGTGTGTGTGTGTGTGTGTGTGTGTGTGTGTGTGTGTGTGTGAGAGAGAGAGAGAGAGAGAGAGAGAGAGAGAGAGAGAGAGAGAGAGAGAGAGAGAGAGAGAGAGAGAGAGAGAGAGAGAGAGAGAGAGAGAAACTGATTACACAAAAGGCAAGAAAAGAAGAAATAATGACGAATGAAAGATAGACAAGGAAAGCAGATAACATGTAAGGCAAGGGAAAAAAATATCTGTAACTTCTGCAGTAAATTTCAAAGCACGGACAAGAAGTATGACGTTTATGAGCACGTGGAGTAATGAGGGAGAGACGGAGGCGCGGCGGAGGTCGTAGAAACAGGGAAGATGATGCTGGAAAAAAAAAACGTACGATCTTATCTCCGTCGTAAATTAAGATTAAAAAAAAAAAACAAGATGAAGACGAGGATTAGAAGTACAATTTGAAGTTCCAGGTTCGTCTAAAACGCGAACCTGGTGGACTGCAGGCTGAGGGCGGTATCCTAGTAAGGCTATGAAGCTTACTAACACCTCCTCCTTACCGATTTATTTCTAATTCTGCTCCGTTACTATATACTTGTGTGTTATTCATGCAATCTATGTCGATATTGAAAAGACATAAGGAGGAAACCCGGGGATATTAATGAGTGGTTTGGAAGATAAATCGCTAAGGAAGAGGTGTTAGGGAGCCTCCTTACACGACGAGAATACAGGACTGAATCTCTCTCTCATCTGCAGCCTTGCATAAAAAAATACAGGTAAGCTTGCTGTTCTTTGTGTAAATCCTGTCATAGCAATAACAGGTGCTGGAGAGGAGGGTCTTGGCCTCGTGGCTTCGATAAGACCGCGTGGCTCTGATGCCTGGTCACACAAACGTCCCTCAGTTGCCACCCTATTCCCCAAAAGAGTAATGGTGGACTGTAGCAGAAGGGTAACTTTAGCCAGGTGTTTACTGGGTTCACATTTCAGATGAACTTGAGGCTGTGTCAGCTACCAGTACTACTAAGATTTCTCACTGCACGTGGGAGGAAGCCAGTCACATCAGGACATATGGAAGTGAAAAATGGCTGACGAAGAAAGGGAAACGAATGAATTAATGAGAGAAGAATAAGAGATGAAGGAATGAATGAGGGAGAGATGAAAGTGAATGAATAGATATGAAAAATAAAAAGGAGCAGGTAAAAGACAAGTCATAAAGAATTTTCAACGCCGTCAGCCTCACTTTGTCAAACACAAAGTTTTCCTGCTTAGGTTCTTGATTTTACTCCCATCTTCAGCTTTATGTTAGGCTTTCCTCTCTCGTCTGCCTCTTGTTTTGCTGATTCTATTGTACACTCACGATCATTACTTTCTGCTCAGGGGTGCCCCCTTCCTATCCCTATATACCCAGGGAAGACGATGGGAGGGGGGGACGGAACGAGCTCCACCCGCCTCTACCCCAGCACCCCACCCTCCCCGATACCCCTACCCCACCCAACCCCCCACTCGTCATTCTTAACTGGCAGTTACATCTCAAGCTAACCTCATACTTTACACTGATAGTCACATTACTAATACACAAACATAAAACACTAGGATATGTCAAAAGTATATATTAGAACTATGAACACGCTGCAGCAAGAAATTAATGCATTCAAAAGTTGACACTAAAACAAAAACGTTAACCACGGCCATCCCAGGCCTCGTGCCTCGGGTGCGTACATGCGTGTGTGTGCGCGCGTGTATGCGTGTGTGTGTGTGTGTGTGTGTGTGTGTGTGTGTGTGTGTGTGTGTGTGTGTGTGTGTGTGTGTGTGTGTGTGTGTGTGTGTGTGTGTGTGTGTGTGTGTGTGTGTGTGTGTGTGTGTGTGTGTGCGCGTGTATGCGTGTGTGTGCGCGTGTATGCGTGTGTGCGCGCGTGTATGTGTGCGTGTGCGCTCGCGTGTATGTGTGCGTGTGCGCTCGCGTGTAT
>NW_027643673.1:70000-85000 GCF_032717465.1 Coenobita brevimanus
CTTCGCGTGTAAACCACAACTGTCAACTCTCTCATCTTCCCTCACACAGACACGCCAGTTGTTACTCGTGCCCTGAGGTTGACTAGCACGAAAAATCTTGCATAAGGATGAAATAAACTGCTAAATCTGTCCTACGTTGTAGCTTTCCTGACTACGTGTAGACCACAACAGCCAGTCTCTCTCATCTTCCCTCACAAATACGCCAGATGTTACATTGTGCTCTTAGGTTGTCTGAAGAAGAAAAGCTGCTTAGGGATGGAGAAATAATATAGCTAAATATGTCCAAGACTAATATCCAGTATCACCTAACGTTTGTGCGAGTGGCAGAGTTTAATAGTTATAAGGCATCTCTTGCTATTGCCTATTGTTATGTAAAATATTCTCTCAGTCCCTGCTTGTCCTTTACCCCCCTCCCTCCTTTCCTTCATCTCCCCATCCCTCCTTTTCTCTCCTTCTCCCTCCATCTCTCCCTCGGCTTCCATCGCTCTCCATTTCCCCCCCTCCCTCCTCCCCTCCTTTCTCTCCCCTTTCACGTCGCTATTTTTGACAGCTGCCCATCTCACCCAGGCCGGTATTCGTGACCTGTTTTCCTCTAAGCATCAAGCTCTGTTGGAATCATTCTCTATTGGTTCCTAGATATTTTGGCTACGAAATTCCCTCTGTATATCAGCGTCCTAACAAACCCAGGGCGCCTGTAATATTAAAACAATAATGCTTACCCCTTTCAATCTTATGACGAATTATTCACGCTGTCCCTAAAAGACTTTAGAGACTCTTCGGACTGTAGTTCTTATATATAGTCGTAGATATAGCCTTCATTAACCCCCTCTATTTTTTTCAGGCAGGGAAGAAGGAACTAATGGCCAGAAGCCGGCAAGCCTTTTACAACAGAAAATTGAAAAAAAAAAAAAAGCCAAAGATAAGAAATAATTTTGAGACGTAAATTAGAAAATGTCATGCTTTTGAAGGGGTTAACATCATTGCCTAGACTAAGCCTCGTCTTACTACAGGGCAATTTTTTCACTTTATAGAAACACCGTAATGGGTTAGTCTCAAAGAACGTCCTTCCTCTGAAAATTAGGAGTATTAACGCCATTACTTAATCTCCACGTTCTTAAGTTTTTAAGCATTTCAAAAGTTTAGGACCCCAAACTGCACCGACAGCTTATATACCCTCTCCGGAAAAAGGTTATAGAGTTTAAATTATACATATTAACAGTGACACCAGTTTTATCATTCTCTAATGTGCTGATAGTGTGGCAACCAACATCCACTCCTGTAGTGCTGCCTAATTATATTTTCTGTCAACCCTCCTCTTCCTGTATCATTCATCCTTCCTGTCTATCATTCTTTCTACTTCAGGCGAGTACAGTACATCGCTTAACAAGCTTAATGGTTCCCTGTAACCCTTTGTGCAACGCTGAGTGGTAACCATACACCCACATAACAGGGCGATGTGCAGCAGACTATGGTGCCCATGTTCAAAGTGTCATTCTAAATGTGGCATTTATCCATGTAATAAACCGATACTCTTCCGCACGCCTTGCTATCGCGGGGCGTAGTCTGCTGCAGGAGAATCACTTCACAGCATGGGAAAGTCATGTTTGACACGAATTACTTTACACGCCAGACATACATTATTCCTCAAATCAGGCCCCCCTTTTATAAGTGACAGTTGTGGTAAGTCTGCATAGGTTAAAGAAAGTGAAAGAACAGTATTGGTTTACTAAGTTAATACAATACATTCACACCCACTACACGTAAAACTTCATTAACAGTGACAGTGTAAAGTGTACAGTGAATGACAACTTGTATACTCGACAGGTATTTTCATTTACATTCCATTATTTCAAAGTCCATAGTCTCAATTTCTTCCAAATGTTTCCTGGCCATACTTTACTTTCTCCAGTTAACTTTGATTACTTTTATTTCCTATGTCCGTAGCTATTTCTTATATCTTCCACTTTATATCCCACCATACTTTATTCACTTTTTTTTTTTCCATAGCCGTATGACAATGTTTGTTCACAAAGTTTTGTGGCAATATGTTAGTAAAACTACAGCCGCCTTCCTCGGCCTTCTCTGCTCCCACAAACTGCTGTTGTCTGCGGCTGCGGTAGGCCACTTGCAGAGATGTTATTTAACATCGATAGTCTGGAATTCTTGAAGTAGACGGTATGAGAGGGACGAGAGAGAGACGAAGCGGGGATGTGTGTCCGTGAGTGCTGTGTGCCGGCTACTGCTTTTACCGAGACCTCTCACCCATCCAGGTCACGTTGGTTTTGCAGTGACATCATCGTCCACTCACCAGTCTTCTGAACTCGACTGAGCAACCAGGCCACATGTGGAGTTTAAAGCATTATTAATACACTTTGGTAAAATGTAATGTGTAAATGTGTTTCAGACATTCAGCCACTCTTTCCTCTCAGCCACACTCATTCCTCTTACGAGTTGAATATGAATGAAACTAACTGTGGGGAAAACTTTCTATTCGATCCCCGAGGAAGCAATGATAAAAATTAAATTTTGCAAACCGTGAACGAAATATATACTCAACGAAGAAACCACTTGTTTCACGAGGTACGTAAGAATTAACTTAGTTCTACACATATACGAAAGTTTAGGAATTTAATGTCATGACAGTCAAGACAAACTACCCTGCAGGGGCGGTTGCTTGGCTCCAGTTGTAGTCTGCTCAGCTAGACACTGCGGGTTTAAACCAATACTTGTTAACGATTTTCTCGTGAAGAGTTAAACTACTTTTTTAACCCTTCCAGAGCGACGCTTGAACGAACCATAAAAGATTTAATTGACCTAAACTCTATTCAGTCCGAGCTGACTGATGGGAAAAAAGGCAGACTAATACTGCAGGTACCAAAACAATGGAGGCAGTAATTAAGTGTAGTGAAGAGTCAACATTGTGGCAGCCACCAACCCAATATGGTGGACAAAATATGGATATGGGGGTCAGAGGGTCATGGTGGAGAGAATATGGGAAAAAATGTTGGAAGATCAGAAATTGAAGATAATTACTTAAAAAACACACATACACTAATGTTCATTGCACACACTAATGTTCATTGTCAAACAGACCAACAGCAGTACAACTTGAACTGAACAAGCTATCAGATGGTAGCTAAGGAAAACATGACGGTAAATACATAACCTAACTAATAAAATCAAAAATTGAAGCAAGTGACGAACACAGGTCACTTCAATCGAACCGAAAATTTTCCTCACGATTTCTTTATTTTCGTCAATACCTTGATGTAAAAGTACCTATAAATCTAACTAACCCCGTTGTCAGTCCTTAATCTTGCAGTTTAAAGCCACTGCTCCACGATATGGAAAAATACAGGGGACAAGGGAAGGGGCTATGCTGCACCGCGCCTCTCATCACTACTAGCCAATTCCCACCAAACCGTACCCACTCCCTGGATGACCTACCCCACTCGTCGTTATTGCTACAGCCCAGCACTTTCCTACGAACAACCCCCAGAACATAAACCACCTCCCTCTATATGTGGCTGTCGTAACAATGATTAATATATACATAAACATTTCAGCTGTACACATGAATTAAATGCAGATTTACAAATATTCAACCACCAGTGTCACTCAAATCACTCCTATCACCTATTCTTAAAACTATCACTATCAAATTTACGTCCAAAATAAAGCTGTACAAGTAGTAATTATAGAACATACCTCCATAAATGGTTAATATCCGACTACCACCTTCCCACCAGATACATCAAGCTTTAGTTCAACGGCTGGATCCACTGTCGATGTCCTCTAACATCAGTCACTAATTTCTCCAACTTACTCCCTCACGTATGGACTCTGGTCTAGCGCCGTGCAAGGTTATTCACGTCCCATTGCTCCTGGTTAACTAACTAATTTCATGCAGGTTTATTTCACCTCGACTCTGAATGAAGCACCACAGCTTCACGAAAGCATGAATATCAGTATGAAGTACTCGACTCCACGGAGGAGAAAAAGATACGGAGTAACGACTCAACGTTAAAACTGCGAGGCCATTACCTTCACGCCATCTAGTGCACAAGCGAGATAAGGCAGAACGGGATATAAGAGAACGGTTACGGGGTAGACTATGTTTAGATTATGAATCGGGAATATATAAGCCTTCCACGTGACACTAAGTTAGTCTTAAATAATTATATTGTGCATGAGCATCCTTCACCATTGATAACATGAGGCTGGTGAATAGTGTCCCATATAACGTATTTTGAGACAAAGATTCATTCCAGTGATAAAAGTCTTTGATCCGGAATATACTGGATGTATTAATAATACAGACAAGAATATTATAGTGTATTTATTGAGTATATAGATGTACGTGTTAGGTTACATTATTATCCCGGAAACATTCACACGGGCAACACAAACCCATAGCCGTTTGTTGTGTTAGCTCTGTTAATCACAAGTATCAGGTGGATTGGACTGGACAAAATTCCTTTCCATTGTTTTCAGACGCACTTCTACCACATTCCTGTGGATATCTATATACCTGTGGATATCTGTATATCTATATCGGCATCTATCTATCTATCTGTCCATCTATCTATCTATTTGCGAGTAAATCACTTAATAACACGCGATTCATAAATATGCTAATACTCACAGGGAAAAAGAATACACGAAATATCCCATGTGCTTCGGCTATTTCCTGTTTCCTTTTCCCTGTGGATATCCTGTTCTTACTACTACTACTACAACTATTACTGCTACAACTACTGCTGCTACTGCTACATCTACTACTGCTGCTGCTGCTGCCACCACCACCACCACCACCACGATGGTCGGGGTTGGGATGCTTGCTAGTAAAAAGGATAAATAAAAATGTATTTCAGGTGAACATCATCAACCCAGACGACTAGATTAGCGTTGGGAGTATGGAGGGTGAGAGACTAACTAGGAGAGTGTATGTGAATGAGGTAGAGGGGGGAGGGGGAGACTGAGGAAGAGATGGAAGGATGGAGGAGAGAGGTATATGAGAGGGGGGTGTAAGTTGGGGGGGGGTAGCGACATGGCAGGGGACAGGGCAACATGAAGACGATTTGTTTGTGGCCACTCCTTACACGATGAAGGCGTCCATAGATAGATATATAGAAAGGATTAATATTAAAGATAAATATTAATCAGCATAATAAAAACAAGCATTTTATTTCGAACTAGAGGTCAGTTTTATTCGCCCCTGTGTGGAGTACAACTCTCATGTGCGGGGAGGCTCCCCACATGCAGCTCTACTCAGTAGGGTAGAGTCAAAGGCTTTTCGTCTCATAAACTCTCCACCTCTTACTGGCTCCCTTCAACCTCTGTCTCTTCGCCGCACTGTTGCATCTTTATCTCTGTTCTATCGCTACTTCAGTGGTCACTGCTCCTCTGACCTGTCTGCTTGCATCCCTCCACCGCTACGACGGGTGCGTAGCACCCGTCTAGCAACAAACTCTCATCCCTTTTCTGTCCAGCTCTCTAATGCAAGAGTTAACCATTACTTCCAGTCCTTCATTTATGCAACAGGTCAACTCTGGAACTGTCTCCCTCTGTCTGTATTCCCTACTCCCTATGATCTCCAGTGTTTCAGACGCAGTGTGTCCAGGCATCTCGAAATAAACGGATCGTGAATTTGGCTCTCTTTTGTATTGTTTTTGTTTTTTTCTTGGAAGGAACGGTTTGCGGCCTCCTGGCCTTTGATTCCTTCTTTCTTGCATAAAAAAAAAAAAAAAGAAGAAGAAGAAGGAGCTTCGAATCCCGTCAGTCACCCTCTAACCGTGAGAGGGGGAGGACGCTCGAGCTGTGTGTCTATTCTCAGTGTTGATAGTGTTTCAACAGCTTGCCCATCTTGCCGAGATAAACAAAGGTAAGGCAGGATATTGTTCGTCAGTTCTTTGATACTGCCTGTTCTTTCAGTTGAGCCAAATCATCTTTATTAGTGTGAAAAGTGGTGTGGAAATAAGTTATCTGAGAGGAATGTGGAGCTACGTGGAGAGACAGACAGGCTGACAGGGTTGCCGCTCCGTGGAAATCGTCTGCTAATGTGGAAAAACAAATAAGCGACGGACCTGCACGTGGGAAAAATTACACGCTACCCATTTAGAGCCGAGGAGAGGAGGTGGAGGGGTCAGCTGGGGATAATGCCATAGCCCGCGCCCTCCAAGATAGTGTTAAGAGGCAGGAAACTACAACATAGCGTAGTTCACTGTATGACACATTGGGTTCTAAAGCAAATATATAAAAACAAGTAGGAATAGTTATATGTAAACACAGTAAAACAAACTGTTGCATAACACTTAGCGTACAGAGTTGTGTATTACTGTATCTTTAAGCCATATTGGACACGTTGAGAAACTGGAGAATAAAAGACTAAGACGATGCATGTAAGTGAAATGGAGGGAGGGAGAGGGAGGGGGAAGACCGAGGATAAGGTGGAGGGATGGAGTTGAAAGGTAAATGAAGGAGGGGGGAGTGAGATGAGGGGAGGGCAGTCAATTGGTGGGGGACAGGGCGACATGGAGGCGATTTGTTTGTGGCCACCCTTTGCCGGATTAAGGAGTCTGGCAATAGATAGACAGATAGATAGGGATGTGAAGAACCGCTCACCCTTCATCTTCTTATGTAACAACTTCCTATAGACTTATCAATCCATCAGAAATGCATCTACATAAACAAACACATACTAAATAGTTTTCCTCGCTGTCTTTACATATACTATAATTTCCTTGTATTTATTATCGTTGTTTTATAGAGGGAGGGGAAGGTGGTATATCTCACTAGGATGCTTAGGGCAGTCCTTCATTTATGCAACAGGTCAACTCTGGAACTGTCTACCTCTGTCTGTATTTCCTACTTCCTATGATCTCCAGTCTTTCAGACGCAGTGTGTCCAGGCATCTCGAAATAAACGGATCTTGAATTTGGCTCTCCTTTGTATTTTTCTTTTTCTTTGAAGGAACGGTTTGCAGGCTCCTGGCCTTTGGTTCCTTCTTCCTTGCATTAAAAAAAAAATGAGAGGAGCATGTGGAGTTATATGGAGAGACAGACTGACAAATGAGGAAGTGAAGGAGCGTTGTGGTGTGGATGTGGATGTGATAGGAAGCGTTAGGAGAAACACTGAGGTGGTTTGGTCATGTGGAGAGGATGGAGAGTGAGAGACTGACGAGGAGAGTGTATGTGAGTGAGATGGATGTGGAGTTACATGGAGAGACAGACTGACAAATGAGGAAGTGAAGGAGCGTTGTGGTGTGGATGTGGATGTGATAGGAAGCGTTAGGAGAAACACACTGAGGTGGTTTGGTCATGTGGAGAGGATGGAGAGTGAGAGACTGACGAGGAGAGTGTATGTGAGTGAGGTGGATGGGAGGAGAGGGAGGGGAAGGCCAAGGATGAGATGGAGGGATGAAGTGAAGAGGTATATGAGAGAGGGGGGTGTGAACTGGGAACAGGGCAGTGAAATGGCTGGGGACAGGGCGATATGGAAGCGATTTGTTTGTGGCCACCCCTTGCAGGATTGAGGCGTGTGGCAATAGGTGGATAGATAGATAGTTATTTATATCTGCCATAGTTAAGTCGTGGACAATGTATGGTTTGTGCATAATACACTAATTTAAAACAAGGAAGAATACGTCGTGGATCAGTGTCTACAAGTACCCAGCTGCCACTATCGCTCTAGCTATCTATCGCCAGACACCATTATCCCGTATCTATCTATCTATCTATCTATCGCCAGACACCATTATCCCGTATCTATCCATCTATCTATCTATCGCCAGACACCATTATCCCGTATCTATCTATCTATCGCCAGACACCATTATCCCGTATCTATCTATCTATCTATCTATCTATCGCCAGACACCATTATCCCGTATCTATCCATCTATCTATCTATCGCCAGACACCATTATCCCGTATCTATCTATCTATCTATCTTCGCCAGACACCATTATCCCGTATCTATCCATCTATCTATCTATCTGTCTATCGTCAGAAGCCACAGTCTCATATCAATCTATCTATCCATCCATCTATCTATCTATCCATCTATCCATCTATCGCCAGACGCAATAATCCCGTATCTATATATCTATCTATCGCCAGACGCCATAATCCCGTATTTATCTATCTGTCCATCTGTCGCCAGACGCCATAATCCAGCACCTATCGCCAGACGTCATAATCCCGTATCTATCTATCTATGTATCTATCGTCAGACGCCATAATCCCGTAAGGGGTGGGGGTTTGTCTTTGAGTTAGTTGTTTTACGGGGAGGGGCACTAACCCTCCGCCAACCCATTTGTTGACACAAAGGGAACACGTATGGGTTGGTTATATGGTTACCACCCAGCGTTGTAAATGGTTTCCTGGCTTACCGGAAACCATTAGGCTTGTCACTCAATGTAGAGCCACCTGAAAAGGAAAGAAGAGTAATAAAAAGTGACAGGAAAGATGGGAGAAATAGGAAGAGAGGAGGACAGACACAAAAAGAGAATGATAAAGGTGAAGAAAGAAGTAGGCAGCACTACATCAAGTGAGTGGATGATGATGAGAAATAGGGAACGAGGAGGGCAGACATGGGAATAGACTGATAAAGGTGAAGGAAGAAGTAGGCAGCACTACATCAAGTGAGTGGATGATGGTCGCCACCTTGGAATCACATCTATTAATCCTTGAAGTAGTCGGCCACCTCCGATATTTTGCTCAATTGCCGCTGTGTTGGTCTCTTCATTACCGTATGTGTTGTGTCTTTGGCCTTCTCATGTTTACACTGAGTTCGGCAGGTTCCTCGTGCTCCATCTCCTGTTTGGCTTTGTTGAGTGACATGTCTTGGTGCTGTGGAGGAGCCAGATAATGCCACTCCTCATGACATCACCAAATAATGCCACTCCTCATGACATCATCAAATAATGCCACTCCTCATGACATCACCAAATAATGCCACTCCTCATGACATCACCAAATAATGCCACTCCTCATGACATCACCAAGTAATGCCAGTCCTCATGACAAACCTTGCCCCGGTGTTCTTTTGGCCTCTTGCACTGGTACCCTAAGTGCACCAGTGAAGGGTGTTGCCAGGACTGACGTGTGCACGGGTACTTAGCGTCACCCTCGTTGGATGGCTGCCACAGACACTGCCCCTCACTGACGCTATGTTTATTATCATATTCTCTCAGTGGCAACACTTCCACAATGGCTGGAGTGTCGTAACATGAGCACTGACCCCCTGCTGTGGTGGTAGGTGAACCTCTAGGTCACCCCAGTCCTCTGTGTTCAACCAAGCCACCTCCAGCCCCGTGTGTGCATTGCCTTACATGGCCGTGCACAGTAAACACCCTGGAATGTACTGGTATTGTGATGAGGAGGGGTGGACTGAGATGGTTTGGGTATTTGGGGAGGGTGGAGAATGACAGATGGGTGTAGAAAGTGAGAAGTGTGTTGGAATGATCTCCTGACTGAATGGCTACATCAGACTGATAGTGTTTGGTGGGAACAAAATCACTTTTATTGCTGTGTGGCAACTACAGTATAAGTGCCATGTCCAGGCCAGCTGTACGGTGCTATCATAGCTTCGTTTTTCGTCTCGTTTCGTTTATAAAGGCTCCATCCTGCTTGCATGTATCGGCCTTGGTCACATAATGGCGGCTCTCCATGATGCTTGATCTCTGGCAGTCTTTCTATCCAGTCCCTTATCCCTGAGTTCACACTCATTGACCTCGCCCCAGGCTTTCTTCGGTCTGCTTCTCGCAACCCTAACCCTAATGTTCACACCTCTCACTTTCTGCTGCCTTATTACTTGGCAAATTATTAACAAGGCAAATGCTAAACACTTGCGGTCATATTAAAAGTGTTCAGGAACGACAAAAGCAATTATCGCCACAAATCGTGTGTAGGTGAACAGTGAATGAGTTTGGCATAGTATGATGGCCAGCATCACTTCACGATTAGAAATTATAAACGGATGTAATCAATTCGTGCTTAGCCTCTCACTCTCCATCCCCCCAACTTACACCTCCCTCTCTCATACGTCTCTCTACTCCATCCCTCCATCTCATCCTCGATCTCCCCCTCCTCTCCCCTCCTTCACTTCACTCACATACACTCTTTTATTGTGCAGGGATAGACTATCGAATGTATTAGGTACATGGTTAGTCACTTTATTATTTGTCGTGTGTAGATAAACTTATGTCTTTATGTCGCTTAATTAGTTACAGTTTAGCATTTACTGAAGATTTATTTGGGTATTTTAATCATTTAACTTCAATACACTCCAATCAGGATATGTTTTATTTCATGGTTCATAGTACACCTGCTATGCTCATAATACACGAGTATACCATAACATTTGTACAAAAATTACGTTTTCTTTCATTGTGTATTTTACGACGACGCTGAGGCAAAATAAGGAAGTAAAGGAGCGTTATGGTGTTGATGTGGATATGGAGTTACGTGAAGAGACAGACAGACAAAAGAGGAAGTAAATGAGCGTTGTTTTGTTGATGTGGATGTAGAGTTGCGTGGAGAGACAAACAGACAAATGAGAAAGTGAAAAAGCGTTGTGTTGATGTGGATGTGGAGTTACGTGGAGAGGCAGACAGACAAATGAAGAAGTAAAGAAGCGTTGTGGTGTTGATGTGGATGGGGAGTTAACAGAGATAGAGAGACAATGAGGAAGTGGAAGGTTGTAGTGGTGTTGATGTGGATTTGGAGCTGCATGGAGGGACAGACAGACAAACGAGGAAGTAAAGGAGAGTTATGGTGTTAATGTGGATGTGGAGTTACGTGGAGAGACAGACGAACATATGAGGAAGTGAAGGAGCGTTGTGGTATTGATGTGGATGTGATTGAAAGTGTTGGGAGAAGTACCCTGAGATCATTTGGCCATGTGGAGGTAATGGAGATTGAGAGACTGACTAGGAGAGTGTATGTGAGCGAGGTGCAGCGTGAGAAAGGGAGAGGGAGGCCGAGGAAGAGGTGGAGGGATGTGGTGGTGAGAAGAAAGAGGAAAGTGTGAGCAGGAGGGAAGACAGACTGATGCTGAAGGACAAGATGACATGGAAGCTGTTTTTGGCAAAGCACTTCTTCGTGACTAGCATCATATGAGAGTTTATTTCACGTAGCTACTGTAAGTGGCAGAATAAGACAATGCTTCGGCTCCACTTACATAGCACTTCTACGTGACTAGCATCGTATTCCAGTGTTAATCTATTGTTATATCTCAGCAGTGATGATGGAGAATGGGCAATAAATACGATAATCATTTCGTTTCATTTTTTCTTTTAGTTTCGTTTCGTTTATAAAGGCTCCAACATGCATGCGTCAGCCTTAGTCACCTAATGGCTGTTCTCCATGCTGCTCGATCTCTGGCAGCCTCCCTGTTCAATCCCTTATGATCTCGTCTCAGGTCTTTTTCGGTCTGTCTATCGCAACCCAACCCCCAACATTAACACTTTTCACTTTCTGCACCCAATAGTCATCCCCCGTCCTCTCCACATGCCCAAACCATCTCAGTCTACCCCTCCTCATCACAGCACCAATACACTCCAGTCCCATCCTTCCTCCCAAACCATCTCAGTCTACCCCACCTCATCACAGCACCAATACACTCCAGTCCCATCCTTCCTCCCAAACCATCTCAGTCTACCCCTCCTCATCACAGCACCAATACACTCCAGTCCCATCCTTCCTCCCAAACCATCTCAGTCTACCCCTCCTCATCACAGCACCAATACACTCCAGTCCCATCTTTCCTCCCAAGCCGTCTCAATCTACCCCTCCTCATCACAACACCAGTACACTCCAGTCCCATCCTTCCTCCCAAACCATCTCAATCTACCCCTCCTCATCACAACACCAATACAGTCCAGTCACTTCCTACCCCCCAAACCATCTCAATCTATCCCTCCTCATCATAACACCAGTACATTTCAGTCACATCCTACCTCTCGACTCTTCCATCGTAAACCCAGCCCCCCCAGGCCTTGCACTCAGGGACGCTCTACACATCCACCTAACCATTGTCATTTCTGTACATTTGAGCCTGCGAATATCCTCTTCCTTTACTGCCCAAGTCTCACTACCATACAGCATTACACTCCTAACACATGCTGCATACAAAGATCCCTTAGCACGGAGGGAGAGCCCTCTCAATGTCAGGAGAGGCAACAGCTCCCTGAACTTCTTCCAACCACTCCTCACTCTAGCCACACAGCTTGCTCCATCATCATCATCATCATCATCATCATCATCCGGACCTCCTTTCCCATCTTAGGGACGGGTGAGGAGTAACAACGTCCAGAAAGCCTAGGTATGCCCAGTTCAATGAGCCAAGCTTCCATTCACTCATCATTCAAGCCCCCGGAATCCTGGCTCCATCAGATAAGCAAAAAAAAAAAAAAAAAAAAAAAAAACTTTCACAGATTTCTGTAGTTTCTCATATATCCATCTGATAAAGTCAGTCCGGACGCCGTCACGTTAAAAAGGGCTGCCAAATCCCTGGTTATGTGCTCCACACAACATTCATCCAGCCAGCTCGATCTCTTGTCCGTCCCTTAGCCTCACCGACTTTCATACATCTCTTTCTCACACACTCATCCACCATATCTCTCCACCTTCTCCTTGGCCTACCTCGCCTCTTCCCTCCTTCAAATTCGCTCAGATATACCTTTTCCACCACTCTATTGTTATCCATTCTCTCCACATGACCATACCATCTCAGTATACTCTCTTCGATTCTGGTGTCCACCGACTTCCTCACTCCACATCTTTCACGAGTCACATTATTTCGTATCCTATCCACCCTCAGTACTCCACATACATTCCTCACCAGTCGCATCTCCACTGCTCTTACTCTCGACTTTTCATTTTCATGCCACGCCATAGTCTCACATCGATATGTTAAAGTTGGCACTAACACTCTTGGCACTAACAGTCCTTCATGTAAGCCTCGTGCACCTGCAACACTCAAGTCTCTGTTTCTTATCAAGGCCTTCATAGCACCAGCTACTTTCCTTTCTTGTGTTACTCTACCTTCCACTTCTTTTGTACATTTTCCTCTCCTTTCTATCACTGTACCCAGGTATTTGAACTCTCTCACCAGTTCCAGTCTCTCTCCATTCACTGTAACATCACACTGGGAGTCACCTTCTCCCTCATTAACCATCACTTTACTCTTTTCTACATTTACCGACAAGGCACGACTCTCACAGACATCAGCAAAACTCTGCATTAGCCTACGAAGTTCTTGTCAGGTACTTGCAAGCAGTACTGCATCATCAGCATACAACAAATTTGAGATATTCCATCCATCACCATTCATTACCAACGCCATCCCTCTTTCCATTACTCGTGTTTTTACTTCTCTCATCACCCCATCCATATATATATTGAACAACCATGGGGACATCACACAACCTTGTCGCACGCCCACACCGATCGTGAACCATTCACTCAGATGCCCATTTACCCTTACACATGCTTCACTACCATCATCAACATCATCATCATTATCATAATAATAATAATAATAATAATAATAATAATAATAATGTTAATAATAATAATAATAATAATAATAATAATAATAATAATAATAATAATAATAATAAGAATAATAATAATAATAATAATAATGATGATGATGATGATGATGATGATGATACAAATGATAATAATAATAACAATGATGATGATGATGATGATGATGATGATGATGATGATGATGATGATGATGATGATGATGATGATGATGATGATGATTCTTGTCGACAGATAGACGTAAGGAACTGAAGGAATTCCACAGCAAGCCATGAAGAAAGTCAGGGGAAAGCCAGTCAGCCAGCCAGTCAGCCAGCCAGTCAGCCAGCCAGTCAGCCAGCCAGTCAGTAAGCCAGTCAGCCATCACTTACCTGCGTTAAAAGCTAAGTAATATTTCGCCTGTTAGATTAGATAGATAGATAGATAGATGGATGGATGGATGGATGGATGGATGATAGACTGATAGATAGATGGATAAATAAATAGATGGCTGTAGGGATGGAGGGATGGGTGGATAGATACATGGACATATAGAGAGATAGATAGATAGATAGATAGATAGACAGATGGATGGATGGATAGATAGATAGATAGGAAACTTCACACTGCCACACTTCACTCTAACACACATTGTACACTTCATACTGACACACACACACACACACACACACACACACACACACACACACACACCCTGCCTAGGTAAACTCTTTCACTTTTATCTATCAACTACCTTTCATTCTTGCTTGAAGTTTGCTCTCATTCAGCCAGTCCCAAAGAAGGGTGACCATTCCCAACCCTCTAACTATCGTCCAATTGCTTTAACGTCCTGTGTCTCAAAAGTTTTCGAGTCAATTCTTAACAGAAAATTTTTAAAGCATCTTTCCTATCACAACCTTCTTTCTGATCGTCAGTATGGGTTCCGTCAGGGAAGCTCCACTGGCGATCTTCTCACATACCTTTCAGATTCCTGGTCATCCTCCTTTCGGGACTTTGGCGAAAGCTTTGCCACTGCACTTGACCTCTCAAAGGCTTTCGATCGAGTCTGGCATAAATCTTTAATTTCCAAACTGCCGTCTTACGGGGTCTATCCTTCTCTCTGTGCCTTCATCTATAGCTTCCTTTCTGGTCGTTCTATAGCCGCTGTTGTAGACGGCCATCGTTCTTCTCCTAGATCCATCAACAGTGGTGTTCCTCAGGGCTCTGTCCTATCACCAACTCTCTTCCTTTAATTCATCAATGATCTTCTAAGCTGTACATCTAACCCTATCCACTCGTACGCTGATGATTCCACCCTTCACCTTTTCATTTGGTTCCCGCAACGTCCATCTCAGCAGTTACTTCAACAAACAAGGGATGAGGCTATGGCACACCTAATGTCTGACTTGGCTCGTATCTCTGACTGGGGTAAAAATAATCTTGTTGTTTTTAATGCATCAAAGAC
>NW_027643673.1:90000-100000 GCF_032717465.1 Coenobita brevimanus
ATGTACGTCACATACACACACGCACACACGTCATTCTGATAAGACTGTTTATACTTACACACCTACACATGTACGTGAAATATACTCACATGGCTACACACACGCACACGTCACACTGATATGATTGTACACACACACACACACACACACACACACACACACACACAAGTATTCTAAGGTAGGACTTGATGGTGGGGAAAGGAGTGTGTGTGTGTGTGTGTGTGTGTGTGTGTGTGTGTGTGTGTGTGTGTGTGTGTAACACACTCTAACCAAGGCAAGACTATGAATATTGTCCACTATACTCTTTTTACTCTAACTTGGCCTAAAACTCCCCTATTTCCGTCCTGAATGCTGAGTTGTAGCAATAGATGAACACTGGAAGATGATGCTGGTCACGAAGATGTGCTGAGGCAAGGTTGTAGAGCCATAGCATTGTACTTTCTGCCACTGAACTACGTGAAATCAGCTGCAAAAGAACGAAAATCTGGGCCAAGTGAAAGTGAAAAGAATATATCTGCCGCAGTTTATATATAATGTTTTTTTGCGAACATTTATATCAACAGTTACCTTTTTTTCCTTCATAATATGTAAGAACGACGTCGAACCAAGTTTTTGAAAAGATCCAGGAATGTAAGAGTTCTCTGTGGTAAGAAATTAAGGAGAAAAGTGTTGTGGGTGTTGGCGGAGCATTGTGGTGAGATGAGCAGGCACACGTATGACTGAACACACACACACACACACAACACACACACACACACACACACACACACACACACACACACACACACACACACACACACAATACTCTCTAATGGAACTTGCTGGTGGGAAAATGTGTGTATGTAACTGGTGGTGTGAGAGGTTGCCATGGTAACACACAGGCACCTCCCACTAGTCAACCAAAGACTTCCTTAGCGATATATTTTTGGACAAGGCTGATTAACATCCTTTTGTACGTTTTGTATGCAGATTATGGTAAAGCTTGAAGTATTTATACAGCACAGTAGGAGAGCAAGGTGTAATAAGCAAAATAAATAGCTAAGGAAGAGGTGCTAGGGAGTTGTAGAATGAGTTTATAGCTGTAATTTTTACCAGAGCGTTCCATTAATACATCCATTATATTCCGGATCAAAGACTTTTATCACTGGAATGAATCTTTGTCTCAAAATACGTTATATGGGACACTATTCACCAGCCTCATCTTATCAATGGTGAAGGATGCTCATGCACAATATAATTATTTAAGACTAACTTAGTGTCACGTGGAAGGCTTATATATTCCCGATTCATAATCTAAACATAGTCTACCCCGTAACCGTTCTCTTATATCCCGTTCTCCCTTATCTCGCTTGTGCACTAGATGGCGTGAAGGTAATGGCCTCGCAGTTTTAACGTTGAGTCGTTACTCCGTATCTTTTCTCCTCCGTGGAGTCGAGTACTTCATACTGATATTCATGGTTTCGTGAAGCTGTGGTGCTTCATTCAGAGTCGAGGTGAAATAAACCTGCATGAAATTAGTTAGTTAACCAGGAGCAATGGGACGTGAATAACCTTGCACGGCGCTAGACCAGAGTCCATACGTGAGGGAGTAAGTTGGAGAAATTAGTGACTGATGTTAGAGGACATCGACAGTGGATCCAGCCGTTGAACTAAAGCTTGATGTATCTAGTGGGAAGGTGGTAGTCGGATATTAACCATTTATGGAGGTATGTTCTATATTTACTACTTGTACAGCTTTATTTTGGACTTAAATTTGATAGTGATAGTTTTAAGAATAGGTGATAGGAGTGATTTGAGTGACACTGGTGGTTGAATATTTGTAAATCTGCATTTAATTCATGTGTACAGCTGAAATGTTTATGTATATATTAATCATTGTTACGACAGCCACATATAGAGGGAGGTGGTTTTTGTTTTGGGGGTTGTTCGTAGGAAAGTGCTGGGCTGTAGCAATAACGACGAGTGGGGTAGGTCATCCAGGGAGTGGGTACGGTTTGGTGGGAATTGGCTAGTAGTGATGAGAGGCGCGGTGCAGCATAGCCCCTTCCCTTGTCCCCTGTATTTTTCCATATCGTGGAGCAGTGGCTTTAAACTGCAAGATTAAGGACTGACAACGGGGTTAGTTAGATTTATAGGTACTTTTACATTAAGGTATTGACGAAAATAAAGGATTCGTGAGGGAAATTGGTGTGGTTATATTGAAAAGTGACCTGTGTTCGTCACTTGCTTCACTTTTTCATTTTATTAGTTATGTATTTACCGTCATGTTTTCCTTAGTTACCATCTGATAGCTTGTTCAGTTCAAGTTATACTGCTGTTGGTCTGTTTGACAATGAACATTAGTGTGTGTGTGTGTTTTAAGTAATGATCTTCAATTTCTGATCTCCCAACATTCTTTTTTTCCCATATTCTCTCCTACACCCTGACCCTCTGACCCCCATATCCACATTTTGTCCACCATATTGGGTCGGTGGCTGGCACAATGTTGACTCTTCACTACACTTAATTACTGCCTCCATTGTTTTGGTACCTGCAGTATTAGTCTGCAATTTTTTCCGTCAGCTCTGATTGAATTGGGTTTTGGTCAATTAAATCGTCTGTGGTTTGTTCGTGTCGTTCTGGGAGGGTTACATAAAACTGTCATTAACTCCTTGAGGAAAAATCATGAACATTTATTGGTTTATTAAACAAGCAATGTCTAGCTGACCAGACTCCAATTGGAGCCAAGCAACCGCCCCTGCAGGGTGGTTCGTCTTGACTAAGTCATGACATTAAATTCCTAAAAATTAGCGTATTATTTGTGCAGAACTAAGCTAATTCTTTCTTACGTCGTCCAACAAGTGGTTTCTTCATTCAGTGTATGTTTCGTTCAATGTTTACAAGATTTAATTGCTTATCATTGCTTCGTCTGGGATCGAATAGAAAGTTTTCCTCAGTTTTCATTCATATTCCACTTATCTCGTAATTAAGAGGAATGAGTATGGCTGAGAGGAATGAGTGGCTGAATGTCTGAAACACATTACACATTACATTTTACCAAAGTGTATTAATAATGCTTTAAACTCCACATGTGCCGTGGCTGCTCAGTCGAGTTGAGAAGACTGGTGAGTGGACGATGATGTCACTGCAAAACCAACGTGACCTGGATGGGTGAGAGGTCTCGGTAAAAGCAGTAGCCGGCACACAGCACTCACGGACACATCCCCTCATTTCACTCTCTCTCGCCCCTCTCATACCGTCTACTTCAAGAATTCCAGACTATCGATGTTAAGTACCATCTCAGCAAGTGGCCTACCGCAGCCGCAGACAGCAGCAGTTTGTGGCAGCAGAGAAGGCTGAGCAAGGCGCCTATAGTGCAGTGAAATTTGACTAACGTGTGGCCATAAAAATCCTTGTGAACCCATTAAGTTGTATGGATATGGAAAAAATGTGGAGAATATAGAAAGTGTGGTGGGATATAAAGTGGAAGATATAAGAAATTGCTAAGGACATAGGAAATAAAGGATAAGTGAACAAAGTTAGTAGAAGAAAGTAGTAAGGTATGGCCAGGAAATATTTTGGAAGAAATTGAGAATAACTATGGATTTAGCTATGAAAATAGCTATGTGGAGTAGACTACAAGTTGTCATACACCGTACACTTTACACAGTCATTCTCAGTTAATGTAGTTTTACGTGTGTATTGGGTGTGAATGTATTTACTTTGTAAATCAATACTGTTCTTTCACTTTCCTTAACCTATGCAGACTTACACAACTGTTGTCACTTATAAAAGGGGGCCTGATTTGAGGAATATTGCATGTGTGGCGGGTAGAGTAATTCTTGAGACATGACTTTCCCATGCTTTGAAGTGATATTCTCCTGCAGCAGACGACGCCCCGCCATAACAAGGCAGTGGGAAGAGTATCGGTTTATTACCTGGATAAATGTCACATTTAGAACTGGACTTTTAACAGGGGCACCATAGTCTGCTGCACATCGGCCTGTTATGTGGGTGTATGGTTACCACTCAGCGTTGCATATGGTTTTCTGGGTAACAGGGAACCACTGGGCTTAGTTACGTGATGCACTCGCCTGAAGTGGGTAGAATAATAGACAGGAAGGATGAATGATACAGGAAGAGGAGGACTGAAACAAAGAAGTAGGCAGCACTACAGGAGAGTGGATGTTGTTGCCACCTCTACCTATCGGCACGTTAGAGTATAATAAAACTTGTGTCACTGTTAATAAGTATAATTTCATCTCTATAACCTTCTCCCGGAGAGGGTATATAAGCTGTCAGTTCAGTTTGGGGTCCTAAACTTTTGAAATGCATAAAAACTTAGGCGTTAATACTCCTAATTTTCAGAGGAAGGACGTTCTTTGAGACTAACCCATTACGGTGTTTCTATAAAGTGAAAAAATTGCCCTGTAGTAAGACGAGGCTTAGTCTAGGCAATGATGTTAACCCCTTCAAAAGCATGACATTTTCTAATTTACATGTCTCAAAATTATTTAACTTCATCTTTGGCTTTTTTTTTTTTTCAATTTTCTGTTGTAAAAGGCTTGCCGGCTTCTGGCCATTAGTTCCTTCTTCCCTGCCTGAAAAAAATAGAGGGGTTAATGAAGGCTATATCTACGACTATATATAAGAACTACAGTCCGAAGAGTCTCTAAAGTCTTTTAGGGACAGCGTGAATAATTCGTCATAAGATTGAAAGGGGTAAGCATTATTGTTTTAATATTACAGGCGCCCTGGGTTTGTTAGGACGCTGATATACAGAGGGAATTTCGTAGCCAAAATATCGAGGAACCAATAGAGAATGATTCCAACAGAGCTTGATGCTTAGAGGAAAACAGGTCACGAATACCGGCGTGGGTGAGATGGGCAGCTGTCAAAAATAGCGACGTGAAAGGGGAGAGCAAGGAGGGGGGAGGGAGGGGGAAATGGAGAGCGATGGAAGCCGAGGGAGAGATGGAGGGAGAGGGAGAGAAATGGAGGGATGGGGAGATGGAGGAAAGGAGGGAGGGGGTAAAGGACAAGCAGGGACTGAGGAGAGAATATTTTACATAACAATGGGCAATAGCAAGAGATGCCTTATAACTATTAAACTCTGCCACTCGCACAAACGTTAGGTGATACTGGATATTAGTCTTGGACATATTTAGCTATATTATTTCTCCATCCCTAAGCAGCTTTTCTTCTTCAGACAACCTAAGAGCACAATGTAACATCTGGCGTATTTGTGAGGGAAGATGAGAGAGACTGGCTGTTGTGGTCTACACGTAGTCAGGAAAGCTACAACGTAGGACAGATTTAGCAGTTTATTTCATCCTTATGCAAGATTTTTCGTGTTAGTCAACCTCAGGGCACGAGTAACAACTGGCGTGTCTGTGTGAGGGAAGATGAGAGAGTTGACAGTTGTGGTTTACACGCGAAGCCAAGCATGTGCTCCTGTCAGCTAGCGTCTGTGATTCTTGTTAACATTTACAGAGTCCATGTTACGGATCGCCTTCTTGATAACGCGTCCTTTTTAAAGTTTCATTGCTATCTAAAAAAAAAAAAAAAAAAAAAGACATTGTTTTGGAGGACTGTTGCTTAATACAGTTCCATTACTTGCTGTAAATTTGATCCTCCATTTTCTTCCAGTACACAGTAGCACCTGTATATAGAAATTACACCCCTGACTTAAAATGGTGCATACAAACACGTGTCAAAATGTTTTCATGCTTCTACGCCCCTTGTCAAATCATATTCTGGTGACGAGACATGCTAGAGTGTGTTAAGGTGCGTGTGCTTGCCTGTGCGTCTTGTAGAATCATGTAGCAATAGTGTGTCAAGGTGCGTGTGTTTGCCTCTACGTCTTGTAAAATCATATGCTAGTGACGGGACATGCAGGAGTGTGTTAGGGTGCGTGTGTTTGCCTTTACGTCTGGTAAAAACATATGCTGGCGACGGGACATGCAAAAGTGTCTCAGCGTGCGTCTACATGCTTCTCTTGTCTCCCTGTCTGCTTCACTGCCTGCCGAGCCTACCTCTTCCAACAACACGGAACACTGGAGGATATTAATATTCCAGTCAACGCAGGTGCATGTGCGTGCGTGCGTGTCATCATCATTATTATCATCGTCGTCGTCGTCGTTGTCTTCCTCCTCCTCCTCCTCCTCCTCCTCCGTGGCTGTGTCTCCCTGCAGGGCAACACTTTACAAAAGGTGGTGTTCGTGCTGGCTGACGATACATCCTGAAACCTTCCTTAAATACCTTGCCTAATGGGTCAAAGTATCCTCGTGTGTTACTAAGGCAAACTAAACGGATAATAATATAGCACTTAAAGCAACAATAAGGTGTGATACGCAAAATAATTGGCTTAAGAAGAAGTGTTGCGGTGTGCCATGCCAACGAGAGGGGCATAAATGGTGTGTCGTGTGGTCGTAAAGCTTAGTTAGTTACCGGGAACATCACCCACACTGTTAACGCCAAGCCTTTCTCCTCCCTGTCAGTGCCGCCGTCACCACCTTTTCCTCCCTCTTCTTGTCTTCATTACCTGTCAGCCTTCGTCCCCAGGTGCTGAGGAGGAGCCTACACGTGGTGGCACTGTGCACTCATAGTTTCCTGCACCTCGCCATGAGAAGGGCCTTGGTCTGACTCTTGTGAGACGCTGTCTGCCACACTGGGGTTACGGATATCTACACGTTGCATGTACTGTACTGTACCTGTACGACGGTCCCGTAGGAGCAGTTTCTGATTGTGGTTGACGGGTCTGCTCAGCTAGACTAACCGATGTTAAGCAACAACCTGCTCTGTCTACCCGTCCGTCTGACTGCCTGTCTCACCCTTTGAGTCTCCTGTCCATTGGCAATAGCCACCATGCATTTCAGATAGCAGAACCCTCAGGCACATTAGTCATGCAGACATATCACTCGTATCTTCCTCATCTTCTGTTGCCATCATGCACTTCGGTAAACAGACTCTCCATGCACACCCTCCCCACGGCGAGGTGCAGGGAAATATATGGAGGTTTGGCTCGCGGATGCATGTCGCAGCTGCTCCACCCAGGGTGTCCAACGCCACCACGCACAGGCTTCTCATCAGCGCCAGGCAAAACATATAGGAATATATAGTATGCAGGCAAGAAAGCAATCTAGTTGGCTGGCAGGCTGACAGGTAGGCAGGTGGTGTTAAAAATAATATACAATAAAAAAAAAAGAAAAAGGAAAAGGTGACAAAAGAGGCAAGGAATACACAGTAAAATCTGAAAAAAAAAAAGACAAAGAAGGCAAGAAATGTACAATGAAAAAAAAATGACAGAGGAGGAAATATATATACACTGACGATGACTAATTTCTGGCCAGGGATGCCCCCTTCCTACTGCTGTATACCCAGGTAAGAGGGTAGAGGGGGACGAAACGACCTCCACCCCAACCCCCCCCAAACCCCTACCCACCCATCCCCCACCCGTCATTCTTAACTCGCAGTTACATCTGAAGCTGATTTCCTGCTTAACATTCTTGGTGCCACTGCTGATACAAACATAAAACACTGGGACGTGTTACAAGTATATAATATAACCATCAACACGCCGCAGCAAGAACACAATGCTTTATGATGGTGACGGTAAAACAAACACGTTAACATTGGCCAACTCAGGCCTCGTGTGTTTGGTGCACCGCTTAGCACACACACACACACACACACACACACACACACACACACACACACACACACACACACACACACACACACACACACACACACACACACACACACACACACACACACACACACACACACACACACACACACACACACACACACACACACACACACACACACACACACACACACACACGGACACGCACACACACACGCACACGCACACGCACACGCACGCCCACGCCCACGCCCACGCCCACGCCCACGCCCACGCCCACGCCCACGCCCACGCCCACGCCCACGCCCACGTCCACGTCCACGTCCACGTCCACGTCCACGTCCACGTCCACGTCCACGTCCACACAGCACACAGCACACAGCACACAGCACACAGCACACAGCACACAGCACACAGCACACAGCACACAGCACACAGCACACACGCACTCAGCACACACGCATGTACGCACCCGAGGCACAAGGCCTGGGATGGCAGTGGTTAACGTTTTTGTTTAATATCAACTTTTGAATGCATTAATTTCTTGCTGCAGCGTGTTCATAGTTCTAATATATACTTTTGACCTATCCTAGTGTTTTATGTTTGTGTATTAGTAATGTGACTATCAGTGTAAAGTATGAGGTTAGTTTGAGATGTAACTGCCAGTTAAGAATGACGAGTGGGGGGTTGGGTGGGGTAGGGGTATCGGGGAGGGTGGGGTGCTGGGGTAGAGGCGGGTGGAGCGCGTTCCGTCCCCCCCTCCCGTCGTCTTCCCTCAGTATATAGGGGTAGGAAGGGGGTATATAGGGGTAGGAAAGGGGTATATAGGGGTAGGAAGGGGGTATATAGGGGTAGGAAGGGGGTATATAGGGGTAGGAAGGGGGCACCCCTGAGCAGAAAGTAATGATCGTGAGTGTACAATAGAATCAGCAAAACAAGAGGCAGACGAGACAGGAAAGCCTAACATAAAGCTGAAGATGGGAGTAAAATCAAGAACCTAAGCAGGAAAACTTGGTGTTTGACAAAGTGAGGCTGACGGTGTTGACAATTCTTTATGACTTGTCTTTTACCTGCTCCTTTTTATTTTTCATATCTATTCATTCACTTTCATCTCTCCCTCATTCATTCCTTCATCTCTTATTCTTCTCTCATTAATTCATTCGTTTCCCTTTCTTCGTCAGCCATTTTTCACTTCCATATGTCCTGATGTGACTGGCTTCCTCCCACGTGCAGTGAGAAATCTTAGTAGTACTGGTAGCTGATACAGCCTCAAGTTCATCTGAAATGTGAACCCAGTAAACACCTGGCTAAAGTTACCCTTCTGCTACAGTCCACCATTACTCTTTTGGGGAATAGGGTGGCAACTGAGGGACGTTTGTGTGACCAGGCATCAGAGCCACGCGGTCTTATCGAAGCCACGAGGCCAAGACCCTCCTCTCCAGCACCTGTTATTGCTATGACAGGATTTACACAAAGAACAGCAAGCTTACCTGTATTTTTTTTTATGGAAGGCTGCAGATGAGAGAGAGATTCAGTCCTGTATTCTCGTCGTGTAAGGAGGCTCCCTAACACCTCTTCCTTAGCGATTTATCTTCCAAACCACTCATTAATATCCCCGGGTTTCCTCCTTATGTCTTTTCAATATCGACATAGATTGCATGAATAACACACAAGTATATAGTAACGGAGCAGAATTAGAAATAAATCGGTAAGGAGGAGGTGTTAGTAAGCTTCATAGCCTTACTAGGATACCGCCCTCAGCCTGCAGTCCACCAGGTTCGCGTTTTAGACGAACCTGGGACTTCAAATTGTACTTCTAATCCTCGTCTCCTTCTTGTTCTTTTAAAAAATCTTAATTTACGACAGAAATAAGATCGTAAGTTTTTTTCCAGCATCATCATCCCTGTTTCTACGACCTCCGACTCGCCTCCGTCTCTCTCTCATTACTCCACATTTTTTTTTTTTTTTTTTAATGCGAGGAAGATGGAACCAAAGGCCACGAGCCCGCAATAACTGTTCCTTCCAAGAGAAGAACAAAATACAAGAGAGAGCCAAATTCAAGATCCGATCATTTCGAGATGCCTGGACACACTGCGTTTAAAAGACTGGAGATCATAGGAAGCAGGAAATACAGACAGAGGGAGACAGTTCCAGACGTCATACTTCTTGTCCATGCTTTGAAATTTACTGCAGAAGTTAAAGATATTTTTTTCCTATGTCTTTACTCTTGAGTTTGTACTTAAGTTGGCGCTTGAGTTGGAATTTAATTTGGCACTTGAGTTGGGACCATGTTTTGCACCTGAGTTGGCACTTAAGTTTGCTCTTGAGTAGGGACTTTTGTACGTAGGTTGGCCCTTGAGTTGGAACTTA
>NW_027643673.1:105000-110291 GCF_032717465.1 Coenobita brevimanus
ACACACACACACACACACACACACACACACACGCGCGCGCGCGCTAAAACATAAGGTTATATCTTAAAACATTGGTCAGGGAAACAATTAGGTTATCCTATCTACAAGTCAGTATTTGTCATCTGGATTATTCTGGACAGTGGACAGTCACATTGGAATAATTAAGCACGGCAATGGGTACGGAAAAGGCACGGAATAAAAAGTAATTTCTGTACCGTACCGTACTTAAAGAAATGTCGTACCGTAATTTGGCACCGTTCTTACTGGTGAAAAAAAATACCATACCGTACCGTACCGTTCTTCCTACAGTACCGTCCCGTACTTTTGGGGCGCAAACGTGTGTGTGTGTGTGTGTGTGTGTGTGTGTGTGTGTGGAGGGGGGAGGGGAGAGGAAGAGGAGGAGGAGGAATTATAGAGGAAAGAGTACATAAAGAGAAGAATGCAAGGAAGGTGGAAGGGAAGAATGTGGAAAGGAGCAGAGAGTGAGAAAGAAAAGATGAAGTTAAGGGGTATATGGAAAGAGAATGGAACAGAGAGGGATACATGAGAGAGAGGGGAGAGAGAAAGAAGAAACTTAACAGGAAAGGGAAGGAAAAGAAAGCAAAAGGAGGAAAAAGAGGAGATGAAAGGGGGAAAGGAGGTAGGATACAGGAAAGAACATAAGCAACATAAGAAGAGAGGATAACTGCAGTAGGGCCGGTTGGCCCATGCTAGGGCAGCTCCACAGAGAAGAGTAACTGAACTACTAGAATGAGATAAGGATAGCAAAGAAGAAGGCTCTCCCCCGCCCTCCAAACCCTCCAGCCGAAGCCGGCAGGAAAAAGTCAGAAAGAACACCACGCTTCGTATAGAAAAACTAGCGTGGACATTTTACAGGAAAGTGTGAAAGGAGAATAGGAGACTATCATAGTGTAATCTGGAAAGAAAAATTTTTTGAATTAGTATTGGTTAGTTAAGATTTTCTGTTATTCTATATCCACCCCTTATTAGTCATATGCTTATCTAGCCTATGCTTGAAACTCTCAATGGAAGAGAGCAGCAACTACTTTACTAGGTAGCTTATTCCATTCGTCTATCCCTACTCTATTACCAAACCAATTTCTACCTATTTCCTTACTGAAACTGAATTTTTCTAGTTTGAAACCATTATTTCTCAGTTCTATCCTGTATGCTCACTTTAAGTACCTTGCTAAGCACATCTCCCTTATTTATACCATTCATCCACTTAAACACCTCAATTAAGTCTCCCCATACTCTACCGCCTCTGTAGCGAATGCAGACTTAGTCTTTTCAGTCTGTCTTCATATGACAGGTTCCGGACGTCATGTATCATTTTTGTCATTCTTCTCTGTACATTTTCTAACGAATTAATATCCATTCTATAGTAAGTGACACTTAAAATTGTACTGCCTGTAGTCTAAAATGTGGCCTTACTAATGCTAGATAAAATTTCATTATTACTTTAGATGATCTTATTGCTCACGCAATAGAATTATGTGGACTATCTAAACACGATAACCTTGGTGCATCTCTCCCTCTCCTCCGGAACCTGCAGTGTCACACCCTCAAAACCAGGTCGTGGTCAGCATCTCCACTGCCTCCTGACTTCCTACTGTAGACGTAAGGTCTCCTTGCCTACCTTCCTTAAACAGGACCTCGAACCGTCGATATGCAAGTCCAAGCTTCACCGTCCAGAGTAGTTTTTGGTGATAATTTAGGTCAGTGTTGGTGGGGAGAGAGAAGTTTCCTCACTCCTATTCCTTGGGGTGGCCTCGTCACGGTCCTGGCGCATAGAGCATTGCTCCTGACCCACGTGGTGTGAGTCGGCTGCACTCCAGCTGCCTTCCCCGTATCACATGGTATAGTAACACACTCCATCTACCCCACACGACTTATTCCTTTACCTTTTTGTTGTCTCTGTCCTCTTCTTCATCACTCGCTTCCCTCTCCGCTGCCGCGTATCATCCTCTTTCTCTTCTCTCTTGTACTGATGGCCTCCGTAAACCCGGTATCCTTATCTATTTCTTCCTCGTTGTCACCCAAGGGGGCCTCCTTCCCTCGTTCATGGCCATGGCACTATAGCCATTTCAGGGGACGTTGGTTTTTGTAGTGCATCCGATCAGTTTCCAACTCAGTTGTTAAATTACTGTGTGATGAAGACTGAAAAAGACTAAGTCTGCATTCGCTAGAGAGGCGTAGAAGTAAGGGGAGACTTAATTGAGGTGTTTAAGTGGATGAAGGGTATAAATAAGGAGATATTAGCAAGGTACTTAAAGTGAGCGTACAGGATAGGGCTAGAAATGAATGGTTTCAAACTAGAAAAATTCCGTTTCAGTAAGGAAATCGGTAGAGGTTGGTTTGATGACAGATTAGTAGACGAATGGAATGGCTACCCTAGTAAAGTAGTTGCTGCCTCTTCCATTGAGAGTTTCAAACATAGGCTAGATAAGCATATGACAAATAAAGGGGTGGATATAGAATAAAGAAAATCTTGTAGCCAATACTAATTCATAATTTTTTTTCTTTTCAGGTTACACTACTGATAGTCTATATTATCCTTTCACACTTTCCTGTAAAATGTCCACGCCAGTTTTTCTATACGGCGTGGTGTTCTTTCCGACTTTTTCCTGCCAGCCCAGCTGGAGGGTTTGGAGGGCGGGGAGAGCCTTCTTCTTTGCTATCCTTATCTGCATTCTAGTGGACTCAGTTGCTACTTCTGGGAGCTGCCTAGCATGGGCCAACCGGCCTACTGCAGTTATCCTCTCTTCTTATGTTCCCATGTTTCTGGGAAGCACGTCTGCCTGCCACGGAGGTCAAGGACAGAATGGAAGAGGGTGTATGTAGGTGAAGTGGAGAGGGAGGGAGAGGGAGGGGTAGACCGGAGGATGAGGTGGAGGGATGGCGTTGTGAGGTTTATGGGGGGGGTGAGTGGGGGGAGGGTAGTCAAATGGTGGGTGACAGAGCGACTTGGAGGCGTTTTGTCTGCGGCCAAATCTTGCGGGATTAGGGCGTCATGGGCTATAGATAGATAGATAGATCTATCGGTGGATAAATCAATAATTATATGGTGTCACGGTAGGGTCAGGCTCCATATTACCTCACCCTTACCAGCTTACTTCGGCATTTGTCAGGGTTAATATACATAATACATTCACTTCGTGTATGTCCATCCATCTCTCTCATTCTCCTCATCTCACCCTGTTTACTCCGTCTCATCATCATCATCATCATCATCATCATCATCATCATCATCATCATCATCATTTGATATTTCCCAGTTCTGTATTATATAAGCCATCTTTTTTTTTTTTTTTTTTTTTTTTTTTTTTTTACATACTACGTAAATGTAAGATGTGTTGTACTTCACTTGAATATAGGATATGGCTGACATGATGAGGCCAGCCAGTTGCAAGTGCAAATGATGTGTGTGTGTGTGTGTGTGTGTGTGTGTGTGTGTGTGTGTGTGTGTGTGTGTAATTCACTGGGTCGGTCAGGATCACTTGATGGTCGTGATCGTCAGGCTGTTTACCCTCCCGGAAGGGAGCTGAGAGCTCATATATAGTCCGATCTAAGGGCGAAGGCTGTGGACCACACACGCACACACCAGTCCCCTTGCTCTAGGGGACAGTAACCACCCACTTCGTCAGTTGGAAACTTTTCGCAACGTGTGTGTGTATGTGTGTGTGTGTGTGTGTGTAAACTTAACCCATTAGCTGTGGTGGCTTCTCTTCAGTTAACATAAAATTCAAGCTTACTGTATGCTGACAAGTATATATACATATATATTTATTTTCCGGTCACAGCGTTCATCTAGCACGTCATCATATACTGTTCGAGTTACTGCCGAGTTGCTCTTAGCTGAACGTTATCGATGTAACGTTAGCCAAAACAAAATACCGTCTTTGTAACTAATTCGGCATCTTACAGTTTCGATATCTAATCTCATTGTTCGTACATCACGATACTTTAGGCAGACAAGAAAATAATCTACCGAAATAGAAAAACGCTAGTTACTATGGATAACTGATATATTTTTCGTTCCTGAATGACCAGTACATTTTACCCCTCTCCTATTCTGTCCTACTTTAGCCCTTAAACCAACCCATCCTCGAACCTACTTTTACTCTGCCCTACACTACCTCTACCCCAGCCTACCCTGCTCCTAGCGTTCCCTACCCTATCCTACCGCTGAGGTCTCCTGTAGGGATACTCGTTCTTCGGTTTTTGCCAGGCTTAGGGAGGTGGAGGAGATTAAGGTGTTGGACCATCCGTTCTGGGGGCGGAGAGAACTTACAACATCCCTTTGGCTTGTTGTAAACTCTTTGGTCTACCCTTTCCCCTTCATGACACTTCTCCGGATTCGAGAATATTCCCCATGCAGTGCTGAGGTACCTGGATGATGAAGCAGGTGTCCTTCCTCCTGAGTCTTATAAATAGAATTTGGAGAGGATTCGTCCACTCCTGCTTCTTGGCGGGCGGCTGTTGTCCTACCGTTTCACAAGCTAGGTATTGCAGGTCACCATCTTGGTTTTGCGTGGTAGGTTGCCTTTACTGATTATGGAATTTTTCCGTATTTGGTGCCACCTTGTTTCCCTCATATCCTCAAGAGGAGGGAGTTCTCAAACTAGTATGTCCTTAGTGTCACCGTCTTTGCTAAAGTTCAGGAAGATTTTGTTGGCTCTAGTTCCGGAGGGAGTGCTCTGCCTCGCCGTATCCTCGCTATCCACATCCGTTTGGGTACAGGGTGAAGGCTGCCATGGGAGATCATGGATGTTCCAACCTTTCTTGTTTGTCCTGTGCGTGTACCAAGGATGGCTCCTGGCTCCTTCTCAAAGGGTGCAACCGTGTGTTTGTTACTTTCCTGAGAGAGGGGCCTTTCTTTCCTCACAGGCGGCTCTTTGCTATTTTTTTTAGAACATGCTTCCTCTCACAGTGTCTTGATTCTCGTATGTACTGATGGATTGAAATCCCGTGAGGGGACAGGCTTGGGTGTTATATTTCCCGAATTTCATTCGTGGTAGGAGTCTTCCCCTCATCGTATCTACTTTTATCGCAGAACTTACTGCTATTTCTACTCGCAGTCAAATTGATATTTAGCTTCCCTCCTGTTTGTTATACAGTTTTGAGCGACTCTGCCGATCTCCATTTTGTGTTTTCCCGTCCAATCCTCTTTTGTTGTCTACAGTGTTTTAGAATGGCTGTGCTTGTTAGGGACTGCTTTGTGGTTTTGTACCATTGTGGGCAGTGAGCATGCTGACGCTCTGGCAAAGGCTGCTGCCTCTCGCCATCCT
>NW_027643674.1:0-12500 GCF_032717465.1 Coenobita brevimanus
TGGTTGGGATTGGTTTGTTGGTATTGGTTGGTGGTTGGGGTTGGTTGGTTGGTGTTGGTTGGTTGTTGGGGTTGGTTGGTTGGTGCTGGTTGGTGGTTGGTGTTGGTTGGTGGTTGGGGTTGGTTGGTTGGTGTTGGTTTGTGGTTGGGGTTGGTTGGTTGGTGTTGGTTTTTGGTTGGTGTTGGTTGGTTGGTGTTGGTTTGTGGTTGGTGTTGGTTTGTGGTTGGTGTTGGTTTGTTGGTGTTGGTTGGTGGTTGGGATTGGTCGGTTGGTGTTGGTTGGTGGATGGGGTTTGTCGGTTGGTGTTGGTTGGTGGATGGGGTTTGTCGGTTGGTGTTGGTTGGTGTTTGGAGTTGGTTGGTTGGTGTTGGTTGGTGGTTGGGGTTGGTTGGTTGTTGTTGGTTGGTGGTTGGGGTTGGTTGGTGTTGGTTGGTGGTTGGGGTTGGTTGGTTGGTGTTGGTTGGTGGTTGGGGTTGGTTGGTTGGTGTTGGTTGGTGGTTGGGGTTGGTTGGTTGGTGTTGGTTGGTGGTTGGGGTTGGTTGGTTGGTGTTGGTTGGTGGTTGGGGTTGGTTGGTTGGTGTTGGTTGGTGGTTGGGGTTGGTTGGTTGGTGTTGGTTGGTGTTAGTTGGTGGTTGGTGTTGGTTGGTTGGTGTTGGTTGGTTGGTGTTGGTTGGTGGTTGGGGTTGTTTGGTTGGTGTTGGTTGGTTGGTGTTGGTTGGTGGTTGGGGTTGGTTGGTGGTTGGGGTTGGTTGGTTGGCTTTGGTTGGTGGTTGGGGTGGGTTGATTGGTGTTGGTTGGTGGTTGGGGTTGGTTGGTTGGTGTTGGTTGGTGGTTGGAGTTGGTTGGTTGGTGATGGTTGGTGGTTGGGGTTGGTTGGTTGGTGTTGGTTGGTGGTTGGGGTTGGATGGTTGGTGTTGGTTAGTGGTTGGGGTTGGTTGGTTGGTGTTGGTTGGTGGTTGGGGTTGGTTGGTTGGTGTTGGTTGGTGGTTGGGGTTGGTTGGTTGGTGTTGGTTGGTTGGTGTTGGTTGGTTGGTGTTGGTTGGTTGGTGTTGGTTGGTTGGTGTTGGTTGGTGGTTGGGGTTGGTTGGGTGGTGTTTGTTGGTGGTTGGGGTTGGTTGGTTGGTGTTGGTTGGTGGTTGGGGTTTGTTGGTTGGTGTTGGTTGGTGGTTGGTTTTGGTTGGTTGGTGTTGGTTGGTGGTTTGTGTTGGTTGGTTGGTGTTGGTTGGTTGGTGTTGGTTGGTGGTTGGTGTTGGTTGGTTGGTGTTGGTTGGTTGGTTGGTGTTGGTTGGTGGTTGGTGTTGGTTGGTTGGTGTTGGTTGGTGGTTGGTGTTGGTTGGTTGGTGTTAATTGGTGGTTGGGGTTGGATGGTTTGTGTTGGTTGGTGGTTGGGGTTGGTTGGTTGGTGTTGGTTGGTGGTTGGGGTTGGTTGGTTGGTGTTGGTTGGTGGTTGGGGTTGGTTGGTTGGTGTTGGTTGGTGGTTGGGGTTGTTTGGTTGGTGTTGGTTGGTGGTTGGGGTTGGTTGGTTGGTGTTGGTTGGTGGTTGGGGTTGGTTGGTTGGTGTTGGTTGGTGGTTGGGGTTGGTTGGTTGGTGTTGGTTGCTGGTTGGGGTTGGTTGGTTGGTGTTGGTTGGTGGTTGGGGTTTGTTGGTTGCTGTTGGTTGGTGGTTGGGGTTCGTCGGTTGGTGTTGGTTGGTGGTTGGTGGTTGGTCGGTTGGTGTTGTTTGGTGGTTGGGGTTGGTTGGTTGGTGTTGGTTGGTGGTTGGGGTTGGTTGGTTGGTGTTGGTTGGTGGTTGGGGTTGGTTGGTTGGTGTTGGTTGGTGGTTGGGGTTGGTTGGTTGGTGTTGGTTGGTGGTTGGTGTTGGTTGGTTGGTGTTGGTTGGTTGGTGTTGGTTGGTTGGTGTTGGTTGGTTGGTGTTGGTTGGTTGGTGTTGGTTGGTTGGTGTTGGTTGGTGGTTGGTGTTGGTTGGTTGGTGTTGGTTGGTGGTTGGTGTTGGTTGGTGGTTGGTGTTGGTTGGTTGGTGTTGGTTGGTTGGTGTTGGTTGGTGGTTGGTGTTGGTTGGTTGGTGTTGGTTGGTGGTTGGTGTTGGTTGGTTGGTGTTGGTTGGTTGGTTGGTGTTGGTTGGTGGTTGGTGTTGGTTGGTTGGTGTTGGTTGGTTGGTGTTGGTTGGTGGTTGGTGTTGGTTGGTTTGGTTGGTGTTGGTTGGTTGGTGTTGGTTGGTGGTTGGTGTTGGTTGGTTGTTGTTGATTGGTGGTTGGGGTTGGTTGGTTGGGGTTGGTTGGTTGGTGTTGGTTGGTGGTTGGGGTTGGTTGGTTGGTGTTGGTTGGTGGTTGGGGTTGGTTGGTTGGTGTTGGTTGGTTGGTTGGTGTTGGTTGGTGGTTGGGGTTGGTTGGTTGGTGTTGGTTGGTGGTTGGGGTTGGTTGGTGGTTGGTGTTGGTTGGTGGTTGGGGTTGGTGGTTTGGCTTTGGTTGGTGGTTGGGGTTGGTTGGTTGGTGTTGGTTGGTGGTTGGGGTTGGTTGGTTGGTGTTGGTTGGTGGTTGGTGTTGGTTGGTTGGTGTTGGTTGGTGGTTGGGGTTGGTTGGTTGGTGTTGGTTGGTTGGTTGGGGTTGGTTGGTTGGTGTTGGTTAGTGGTTGGGGTTGGTTGGTTGGTGGTGGTTGGGGTTGGATGGTTGGTGTTGGTTGGTTGGTGTTGGTTGGTGGTTGGTGTTGGTTGGTGGTTGGGGTTGGTTGGTTGGTGTTGGTTGGTGGTTGGGGTGTTTTGGTTGGTGTTGGTTGGTGGTTGGGGTTGGTTGGTTGGTGTTGGTTGGTGGTTGGGTTGGTTGGTTGGTGTTGGTTGGTGGTTGGGGTTGGTTGGTTGGTGTTGGTTGGTGGTTGGGGTTGGTTGGTTGGTGTTGGTTGGTGGTTGGGGTTGGTTGGTTGGTGTTGGTTGGTGGATGGGGTTGGTTGGTTGGTGTTGGTTGGTGTTTGGTGTTGGTTGGTTGGTGTTGGTTGGTTGTTGTTGGTTGGTGGTTGGGGTTGGTTGGGGTTGGTTGGTGTTGGTTGGTGGTTGGGGTTGGTTGGTTGGTGTTGGTTGGTGGTTGGGGTTGGTTGGTTGGTGTTGGTTGGTGGTTGGGGTTGGTTGGTTGGTGTTGGTTGGTGGTTGGGGTTGGTTGGTTGTTGTTGGTTGGTGGTTGGGGTTGGTTGGTTGGTGTTGGTTGGTGGTTGGGGTTGGTTGGTTGGTGTTGGTTGGTGGTTGGGGTTGTTTGGTTGGTGTTGGTTGGTGTTAGTTGGTGGTTGGGGTTGGTTGGTTGGTGTTGGTTGGTGGTTGGTGTTGGTTGGTGGTTGGGGTTGTTTGGTTGGTGTTGGTTGGTTGGTGTTGGTTGGTGGTTGGGGTTGGTTGGTGGTTGGGGTTGGTTGGTTGGCTTTGGTTGGTGGTTGGGGTTGGTTGGTTGGTGGTTGGGGTTGGTTGGTTGGTGTTGGTTGGTGGTTGGAGTTGGTTGGTTGGTGATGGTTGGTGGTTGGGGTTGGTTGGTTGGTGTTGGTTGGTGGTTGGGGTTGGATGGTTGGTGTTGGTTAGTGGTTGGGGTTGGTTGGTTGGTGTTGGTTGGTTGGTGTTGGTTGGTGGTTGGGGTTGGTTGGTTGGTGTTGGTTGGTGGTTGGTGTTGGTTGGTGGTTGGGGTTGGTTGGTTGGTGTTGGTTGGTTTGTGTTGGTTGGTGGTTGGGGTTGGTTCGTTGGTGTTGGTTGGTGGTTCGGGTTAGTTGGGTGGTGTTTGTTGGTGGTTGGGGTTGGTTGGTTGGTGTTGGTTGGTGGTTGGGGTTGGTTGGTTGGTGTTGGTTGGTGGTTGGGGTTGGTTGGTGTTGGTTGGTGGTTGGTTTTGGTTGGTTGGTGTTGGTTGGTGGTTGGTGTTTGTTGGTTGGTGTTGGTTGGTGGTTGGTGTTGGTTGGTGGTTGGGGTTGGTTGGTTGGTGTTGGTTGGTGGTTGGGGTTGGTTGGTGGTTGGGGTTGGTTGGTGGTTAGGGTTGGTTGGTGGTTGGGGTTGGTGGTTTGGCTTTGGTTGGTGGTTGGGGTTGGTTGGTTGGTGTTGGTTGGTGGTTGGGGTTGGTTGGTGTTGGTTGGTGGTTGGTGTTGGTTGGTTGGTGTTGGTTGGTGGTTGGGGTTGGTTGGTTGGTGTTGGTTGGTGGTTGGGGTTGGTTGGTTGGTGTTGGTTGGTGGTTGGTGTTGGTTGGTTGGTGTTGGTTGGTGGTTGGGGTTGGTTGGTTGGTGTTGGTTGGTTGGTGTTGGTTGGTGGTTGGTGTTGGTTGGTGGTTGGTGTTGGTTGGTTGGTGTTGGTTGGTGGTTGGGGTGTTTTGGTTGGTGTTGGTTGGTGGTTGGGGTTGGTTGGTTGGTGTTGGTTGGTGGTTGGGGTTGGTTGGTGTTGGTTGCTGGTTGGGGTTGGTTGGTTGGTGTTGGTTGGTGTTTGGGGTTTGTTGGTTGGTGTTGGTTGGTGGATGGGGTTGGTTGGTTGGTGTTGGTTGGTGGTTGGGGTTGGTTGGTTGGTGTTGGTTGGTGTTTGGAGTTGGTTGGTTGGTGTTGGTTGGTTGTTGTTGGTTGGTGGTTGGGGTTGGTTGGGGTTGGTTGGTGTTGGTTGGTGGTTGGGGTTGGTTGGTTGGTGTTGGTTGGTGGTTGGGGTTGGTTGGTTGGTGTTGGTTGGTGGTTGGGGTTGGTTGGTTGGTGTTGGTTGGTGGTTGGGGTTGGTTGGTTGGTGTTGGTTGGTGGTTGGGGTTGGTTGGTTGGTGTTGGTTGGTGGTTGGGGTTGGTTGGTTGGTGTTGGTTGGTGTTGGTTGGTGGTTGGTGTTGGTTGGTTGGTGTTGGTTGGTGGTTGGTGTTGGTTGGTGGTTGGTGTTGGTTGGTTGGTGTTGGTTGGTTGGTGTTGGTTGGTGGTTGGTGTTGGTTGGTGGTTGGGGTTGGTTGGTTGGCTTTGGTTGGTGGTTGGGGTGGGTTGATTGGTGTTGGTTGGTGGTTGGGGTTGGTTGGTTGGTGTTGGTTGGTGGTTGGAGTTGGTTGGTTGGTGTTGGTTGGTGGTTGGGGTTGGTTGGTTGGTGTTGGTTGGTGGTTGGGGTTGGTTGGTTGGTGTTGGTTGGTGGTTGGGGTTGGTTGGTTGGTGTTGGTTGGTTGGTGTTGGTTGGTTGGTGTTGGTTGGTGGTTGGGGTTGGTTGGTTGGTGTTGGTTGGTGGTTGGTGTTGGTTGGTGGTTGGTGTTGGTTGGTGGTTGGGGTTGGTTGGTTGGTGTTGGTTGGTTGGTGTTGGTTGGTGGTTGGGGTTGGTTGGTTGGTGTTGGTTGGTGGTTGGGTTGGTTGGTTGGTGTTGGTTGGTGGTTGGGGTTGGTTGGTTGGTGTTGGTTGGTGGTTGGGGTTGGTTGGTTGGTGTTGGTTGGTGGTTGGGGTTGGTTGGTTGGTGTTGGTTGGTGGTTGGGGTTGGTTGGTTGGTGTTGGTTAGTGGTTGGGGTTGGTTGGTTGGTGTTGGTTGGTTGGTGTTGGTTGGTTGGTGTTGGTTGGTGGTTGGGGTTGGTTGGTTGGTGTTGGTTGGTGGTTGGTGTTGGTTGGTGGTTGGTGTTGGTTGGTGGTTGGGGTTGGTTGGTTGGTGTTGGTTGGTTTGTGTTGGTTGGTGGTTGGGGTTGGTTGGTTGGTGTTGGTTGGTGGTTCGGGTTAGTTGGGTGGTGTTTGTTGGTGGTTGGGGTTGGTTGGGTGGTGTTTGTTGGTGGTTGGTGTTGGTTGGTTGGTGTTGGTTGGTGGTTGGGGTTGGTTGGTTGGTGTTGGTTGGTGGTTGGTTTTGGTTGGTTGGTGTTGGTTGGTGGTTGGTGTTTGTTGGTTGGTGTTGGTTGGTGGTTGGTGTTGGTTGGTTGGTGTTGGTTGGTGGTTGGGGTTGGTTGGTTGGTGTTGGTTGGTTGGTTGGTGTTGGTTGGTTGGTTGGTGTTGGTTGGTGGTTGGTGTTGGTTGGTGGTTGGTGTTGGTTGGTGGTTGGTGTTGGTTGGTTGGTGTTGGTTGGTTGGTGTTGGTTGGTGGTTGGTGTTGGTTGGTTGGTGTTGGTTGGTGGTTGGGGTTGGTTGGTTGGTGTTGGTTGGTGGTTGGGGTTGGTTGGTTGGTGTTGGTTGGTGGTTGGGGTTGGTTGTTGTTTGTTGGTTGGTGGTTGGGGTTGGTTGGTTGGTGTTGGTTGGTGGTTGGGGTTGGTTGGTTGGTGTTGGTTGGTGGTTGGGTTGGTTGGTTGGTGTTGGTTGGTGGTTGGGGTTGGTTGGTTGGTGTTGGTTGGTTGTTGGGGTTGGTTGGTTGGTTCTGGTTGGTGGTTGGGGTTGGTTGGTGGTTGGGATTGGTTGGTGGTTGGGGTTGGTTGGTTGGTGTTGGTTTGTGGTTGGGGTTGGTTGGTTGGTGTTGGTTTTTGGTTGGTGTTGGTTGGTTGGTGTTGGTTTGTGGTTGGTGTTGGTTTGTGGTTGGTGTTGGTTTGTGGTTGGTGTTGGTTGGTGGCTGAGATTGGTCGGTTGGTGTTGGTTGGTGGATGGGGTTTGTCGGTTGGTGTTGGTTGGTGGATGGGGTTTGTCAGTTGGTGTTGGTTGGTGTTTGGAGTTGGTTGGTTGGTGTTGGTTGGTGGTTGGGGTTGGTTGGTTGTTGTTGGTTGGTGGTTGGGGTTGGTTGGTTGGTGTTGGTTGGTGGTTGGGGTTGGTTGGTTGGTTGTTGGTTGGTGGTTGGGGTTGGTTGGTTGTTGGTTGGTGGTTGGGGTTGGTTGGTTGGTGTTGGTTGGTGGTTGGGGTTGGTTGGTTGGTGTTGGTTGGTGTTAGTTGGTGGTTGGTGTTGTTTGGTTGGTGTTGGTTGGTGGTTGGGGTTGTTTGGTTGGTGTTGGTTGGTTGGTGTTGGTTGGTGGTTGGGGTTGGTTGGTTGGCTTTGGTTGGTGGTTGGGGTGGGTTGATTGGTGTTGGTTGGTGGTTGGGGTTGGTTGGTTGGTGTTGGTTGGTGGTTGGAGTTGGTTGGTTGGTGATGGTTGGTGGTTGGGGTTGGTTGGTTGGTGTTGGTTGGTGGTTGGGGTTGGATGGTTGGTGTTGGTTAGTGGTTGGGGTTGGTTGGTTGGTGTTGGTTGGTGGTTGGGGTTGGTTGGTTGGTGTTGGTTGGTGGTTGGGGTTGGTTGGTTGGTGTTGGTTGGTTGGTGTTGGTTGGTTGGTGTTGGTTGGTTGGTGTTGGTTGGTTGGTGTTGGTTGGTTGGTGTTGGTTGGTTGGTGTTGGTTGGTGGTTGGGGTTGGTTCGTTGGTGTTGGTTGGTGGTTCGGGTTAGTTGGGTGGTGTTTGTTGGTGGTTGGGGTTGGTTGGGTGGTGTTTGTTGGTGGTTGGGGTTGGTTGGTTGGTGTTGGTTGGTGGTTGGGGTTTGTTGGTTGGTGTTGGTTGGTGGTTGGTTTTGGTTGGTTGGTGTTGGTTGGTGGTTTGTGTTGGTTGGTTGGTGTTGGTTGGTGGTTGGTGTTGGTTGGTTGGTGTTGGTTGGTTGGTGTTGGTTGGTGGTTGGTGTTGGTTGGTTGGTGTTGGTTGGTGGTTGGTGTTGGTTGGTGGTTGGTGTTGGTTGGTTGGTGTTGGTTGGTGGTTGGGGTTGGTTGGTTGGTGTTGGTTGGTGGTTGAGTTTGGTTGGTTGGTGGTTGAGTTTGGTTGGTTGGTGTTGGTTGGTGGTTGGGGTATGTTGGTTGGTGTTGGTTAGTGTTTGGGGTTGGTTGGTTGGTGTTGGTTGGTGGTTGGTGTTGGTTGGTTGGTGTTGGTTGGTGGTTGGTGTTGGTTGGTTGGTGTTGGTTGGTGGTTGGGGTTGGATGGTTTTGGTTGGTTGGTGGTTGGGGTTGGTTGGTGTTGGTTGGTGGTTTGGGTTGGTTGGTTGGTGTTGGTTGGTGGTTGGGGTTGTTTGGTTGGTGTTGGTTGGTGGTTGGGGTTGTTTGGTTGGTGTTGGTTTGTGGTTGGGGTTGGTTGGTTGGTGTTGGTTGGTGGTTGAGGTTGGTTGGTTGGTGTTGGTTGGTGGTTGGGGTTGGTTGGTTGGTGTTGGTTGGTGGTTGGGGTTTGTTGGTTGGTGTTGGTTGGTGGTTGGGGTTGGTTGGTTGGTGTTGGTTGGTGGTTGGTGTTGGTTGGTTGGTGTTGGTTGGTGGTTGGGGTTGGTTGGTTGGTGTTGGTTGGTTGGTTGGTTGGTTGCTGTTGGTTGGTGGTTGGTGTTGGTTGGTTGGTGTTGGTTGGTGGTTGGGGTTGGTTGGTTGGTGTTGGTTGGTGGTTGGTGTTGGTTGGTTGGTGTTGGTTGGTTGGTGTTGGTTGGTTGGTGTTGGTTGGTGGTTGGTGTTGGTTGGTGGTTGGTGTTGGTTGGTGGTTGGTGTTGGTTGGTGGTTGGTGTTGGTTGGTGGTTGGTGTTGGTTGGTGGTTGGTGTTGGTTGGTGGTTGGTGTTGGTTGGTGGTTGGTGTTGGTTCTTGGTGTTGGTTGGTTGGTGTTGGTTGGTTGGTGTTGGTTGGTGGTTGGTGTTGGTTGGTTGGTGTTGGTTGGTGGTTGGTGTTGGTTGGTTGGTGTTGGTTGGTGGTTGGTGTTGGTTGGTGGGGGGTGTTGGTTGGTTGGTGTTGGTTGGTGGTTGGTGTTGGTTGGTTGGTGTTGGTTGGTTGTTGTTGATTGGTGGTTGGTGTTGGTTGGTTGGTGTTGGTTGGTTGGTGTTGGTTGGTGGTTGGGGTTGGTTGGTTGGTGTTGGTTGGTGTTGGTTGGTGGTTGGGGTTGGTTGGTTGGTGTTGGTTGGTGGTTGGGGTTGGTTGGTTGGTGTTGGTTGGTTGGGGTTGGTTGGTGGTTGGGGTTGGTTGGTGGTTGGGGTTGGTTGGTGGTTGGGGTTGGTTGGTGGTTGGGGTTGGTTGGGGTTGGTTGGTTGGTGTTGGTTGGTGGTTGGGGTTGGTTGATTGGTGTTGGTTGGTGGTTGGGGTTGGTTGGTTGGTGTTGGTTGGTGGTTGGTGTTGGTTGGTTGGTGATGGTTGGTGGTTGGGGTTGGTTGGTTGGTGTTGGTTGGTGGTTGGTGTTGGTTGGTTGGTGTTGGTTGGTGGTTGGGGTTGGTTGGTTGGTGTTGGTTGGTGGTTGGTGTTGGTTGGTTGGTGTTGGTTGGTTGGTGTTGGTTGGTGGTTGGTTTTGGTTGGTGTTGGTTGGTGGTTGGTGTTGGTTGGTGGTTGGGGTTGGTTGGTTGGTGTTGGTTGGTTTGTGTTGGTTGGTGGTTGGGGTTGGTTCGTTGGTGTTGGTTGGTGGTTGGGGTTAGTTGGGTGGTGTTTGTTGGTGGTTGGGGTTGGTTGGGTGGTGTTTGTTGGTGGTTGGGGTTGGTTGGTTGGTGTTGGTTGGTGGTTGGGGTTGGTTGGTTGGTGTTGGTTGGTGGTTGGTGTTGGTTGGTTGGTGTTGGTTGGTGGTTTGTGTTGGTTGGTGGTTTGTGTTGGTTGGTTGGTGTTGGTTGGTGGTTGGGGTTGGTTGGTTGGTTGGTTGGTGTTGGTTGGTGGTTGGGGTTGGTTGGTTGGTTGGTGTTGGTTGGTGGTTGGGGTTGGTTGGTTGGTGTTGGTTGGTGGTTGGTGTTGGTTGGTTGGTGTTAATTGGTGGTTGGGGTTGGTTGGTTGGTGTTGGTTGGTGGTTGGAGTTGGTTGGATGGTGATGGTTGGTGGTTGGGGTTGGTTGGTTGGTGTTGGTTGGTGGTTGGGGTTGGATGGTTGGTGTTGGTTAGTGGTTGGGGATGGTTGGTTGGTGTTGGTTGGTTGGTGTTGGTTGGTGGTTGGGGTTGGTTGGTTGGTGTTGGTTGGTGGTTGGTGTTGGTTGGTGGTTGGGGTTGGTTGGTTGGTGTTGGTTGGTTGGTGTTGGTTGGTGGTTGGGGTTGGTTCGTTGGTGTTGGTTGGTGGTTGGGGTTAGTTGGGTGGTGTTTGTTGGTGGTTGGGGTTGGTTGGGTGGTGTTTGTTGGTGGTTGGGGTTGGTTGGTTGGTGTTGGTTGGTGGTTGGGGTTGGTTGGTTGGTGTTGGTTGGTGGTTGGTTTTGGTTGGTTGGTGTTGGTTGGTGGTTTGTGTTTGTTGGTTGGTGTTGGTTGGTGGTTTGTGTTGGTTGGTTGGTGTTGGTTGGTGGTTGGGGTTGGTTGGTGTTGGTTGGTGGTTGGGGTTGGTTGGTTGGTGTTGGTTGGTTGGTTGGTGTTGGTTGGTGGTTGGTGTTGGTTGGTGGTTGGTGTTGGTTGGTGGTTGGTGTTGGTTGGTGGTTGGTGTTGGTTGGTGGTTGGTGTTGGTTGGTGGTTGGTGTTGGTTGGTGGTTGGTGTTGGTTGGTTGGTGTTGGTTGGTGGTTGGTGTTGGTTGGTTGGTGTTAATTGGTGGTTGGGGTTGGATGGTTTGTGTTGGTTGGTGGTTGGGGTTGGTTGGTCGGTGTTGGTTGGTGGTTGGGGTTTGTTGTTGTTTGTTGGTTGGTGGTTGGGGTTGTTTGGTTGGTGTTGGTTGGTGGTTGGGGTTGCTTGGTTGGTGTTGGTTGGTGGTTGGGATTGGTTTGTTGGTATTGGTTGGTGGTTGGGGTTGGTTGGTTGGTGTTGGTTGGTTGTTGGGGTTGGTTGGTTGGTGCTGGTTGGTGGTTGGTGTTGGTTGGTGGTTGGTGTTGGTTGGTGGTTGGTGTTGGTGGTTGGTGGTTGGTGTTGGTTGGTGGTTGGTGTTGGTTGGTGTTGGTTGGTGGTTGGTGTTGGTTGGTTGGTGTTGGTTGGTTGGTTGGTGTTGGTTGGTTGGTGTTGGTTGGTTGGTGTTGGTTTTTGGTTGGTGTTGGTTGGTTGGTGTTGGTTTGTGGTTGGTGTTGGTTTGTTGGTTTTGGTTGGTGGTTGGGATTGGTCGGTTGGTGTTGGTTGGTGGATGGGGTTTGTTGGTTGGTGTTGGTTGGTGGTTGGGGTTGGTTGGTTGGTGTTGGTTGGTGTTTGGAGTTGGTTGGTTGGTGTTGGTTGGTTGTTGTTGGTTGGTGGTTGGGGTTGGTTGGTGTTGGTTGGTGTTGGTTGGTGGTTGGGGTTGGTTGGTTGGTGTTGGTTGGTGGTTGGGGTTGGTTGGTTGGTGTTGGTTGGTGATTGGGGTTGGTTGGTTGGTGTTGGTTGGTGTTGGTTGGTGGTTGGTGTTGGTTGGTTGGTGTTGGTTGGTGGTTGGGGTTGGTTGGTTGGTGTTGGTTGGTGTTAGTTGGTGGTTGGGGTTCGTTGGTTGGTGTTGGTTGGTGGTTGGGGTTGTTTGGTTGGTGTTGGTTGGTTGGTGTTGGTTGGTGGTTGGTGTTGGTTGGTGGTTTGGGTTGGTTGGTGGTTGGGGTTGGTTGGTTGGTGTTGGTTGGTGGTTGGGGTTGGTTGGTTGGTGTTGGTTGGTGGTTGGGGTTGGTTGGTTGGTGTTGGTTGGTTGTTGGTGTTGGTTAGATGGTGATTTTTGGTGGTTGGGGTTGGTTGGTTGGTGTTGGTTGGTGGTTGGTGTTGGTTGGTTGGTGTTGGTTGGTGGTTGGGGTTGGTTGGTGGTTGGGGTTGGTTGGTGGTTGGGGTTGGTTGGTTGGTGTTGGTTGGTGGTTGGGGTTGGTTGGTTGGTGTTGGTTGGTTGGTGTTTTTGGTTGGTGTTGGTTGGTTGGTGTTGGTTGGTGGTTGGTGTTGGTTGGTTGGTGTTGGTTGGTGGTTGGTGTTGGTTGGTTGGTGTTGGTTGGTGGTTTGGGTTGGTTGGTTGGTGTTGGTTGGTGGTTGGTGTTGGTTGGTTGGTGTTGGTTGGTGGTTGGGGTTGGTTGGTTGGTGTTGGTTGGTGGTTGGTTTTGGTTGGTTGGTGTTGGTTGGTGGTTTGTGTTGGTTGGTGTTGGTTGGTGTTGGTTGGTGGTTGGTGTTGGTTGGTTGGTGTTGGTTGTTGGTTGGTGTTGGTTGGTTGGTGTTGGTTGGTGGTTGGTGTTGGTTGGTGGTTGGTGTTGGTTGGTTGGTGTTGGTTGGTGGTTGGGGTTGGTTGGTTTGGGTTGGTTGGTGGTTGGGGTTGGTTGGTTGGTGTTGGTTGGTGGTTGGGGTTGGTTGGTTGGTGTTGGTTGGTGGTTGGGGTGTTTTGGTTGGTGTTGGTTGGTGGTTGGGGTTGGTTGGTTGGTGTTGGTTGGTGGTTGGGGTTGGTTGGTTGGTGTTGGTTGGTGGTTGGGGTTGGTTGGTTGGTGTTGGTTGGTGGTTGGGTTTGGTTGGTTGGTGGTTGGGGTTGGTTGGTTGCTGTAGGTTGGTTGCTGTTGCTTGGTGGTTGTTGTTCGCCGGTTGGTGTTGGTTGGTGGTTGGTCGGTTGGTGTTGTTTGGTGGTTGGGGTTGGTTGGTTGGTGTTGGTTGGTGTTGGTTGGTTGGTGTTGGTTGGTTGGTGTTGGTTGGTTGGTGTTGGTTGGTTGGTGTTGGTTGGTTGGTGTTGGTTGGTGGTTGGTGTTGGTTGGTGGTTGGTGTTGGTTGGTGGTTGGTGTTGGTTGGTGGTTGGTGTTGGTTGGTGGTTGGTGTTGGTTGGTGGTTGGTGTTGGTTGGTGGTTGGTGTTGGTTGGTGGTTGGTGTTGGTT
>NW_027643674.1:17500-22500 GCF_032717465.1 Coenobita brevimanus
AACAAGAATCACAGACGCTAGCTGACAGGAGCACATGCTTGGCTTCGCGTGTAAACCACAACTGTCAACTCTCTCATCTTCCCTCACACAGACACGCCAGTTGTTACTCGTGCCCTGAGGTTGACTAGCACGAAAAATCTTGCAAAAGGATGAAATAAACTGCTAAATCTGTCCTACGTTGTAGCTTTCCTGACTACGTGTAGACCACAACAGCCAGTCTCTCTCATCTTCCCTCACAAATACGCCAGATGTTACATTGTGCTCTTAGGTTGTCTGAAGAAGAAAAGCTGCTTAGGGATGGAGAAATAATATAGCTAAATATGTCCAAGACTAATATCCAGTATCACCTAACGTTTGTGCGAGTGGCAGAGTTTAATAGTTATAAGGCATCTCTTGCTATTGCCTATTGTTATGTAAAATATTCTCTCAGTCCCTGCTTGTCCTTTACCCCCCTCCCTCCTTTCCTCCATCTCCCCATCCCTCCTTTTCTCTCCTTCTCCCTCCATCTCTCCCTCGGCTTCCATCGCTCTCCATTTCCCCCCCTCCCTCCTCCCCTCCTTGCTCTCCCCTTTCACGTCGCTATTTTTGACAGCTGCCCATCTCACCCACGCCGGTATTCGTGACCTGTTTTCCTCTAAGCATCAAGCTCTGTTGGAATCATTCTCTATTGGTTCCTCGATATTTTGGCTACGAAATTCCCTCTGTATATCAGCGTCCTAACAAACCCAGGGCGCCTGTAATATTAAAACAATAATGCTTACCCCTTTCAATCTTATGACGAATTATTCACGCTGTCCCTAAAAGACTTTAGAGACTCTTCGGACTGTAGTTCTTATATATAGTCGTAGATATAGCCTTCATTAACCCCCTCTATTTTTTTCAGGCAGGGAAGAAGGAACTAATGGCCAGAAGCCGGCAAGCCTTTTACAACAGAAAATTGAAAAGAAAAAAAAAAGCCAAAGATAAGAAATAATTTTGAGACATGTAAATTAGAAAATGTCATGCTTTTGAAGGGGTTAACATCATTGCCTAGACTAAGCCTCGTCTTACTACAGGGCAATTTTTTCACTTTATAGAAACACCGTAATGGGTTAGTTTCAAAGAACGTCCTTCCTCTGAAAATTAGGAGTATTAACGCCATTACTTAATCTCCACGTTCTTAAGTTTTTAAGCATTTCAAAAGTTTAGGACCCCAAACTGCACCGACAGCTTATATACCCTCTCCAGAAAAAGGTTATAGAGTTTAAATTATACATATTAACAGTGACACCAGTTTTATCATTCTCTAATGTGCTGATAGTGTGGCAACCAACATCCACTCCTGTAGTGCTGCCTAATTATATTTTCTGTCAACCCTCCTCTTCCTGTATCATTCATCCTTCCTGTCTATCATTCTTTCCACTTCAGGCGAGTACAATACATCGCTTAACAAGCTTAATGGTTCCCTGTAACCCTTTGTGCAACGCTGAGTGGTAACCATACACCCACATAACAGGGCGATGTGCAGCAGACTATGGTGCCCATGTTCAAAGTGTCATTCTAAATGTGGCATTTATCCATGTAATAAACCGATACTCTTCCGCACGCCTTGCTATCGCGGGGCGTAGTCTGCTGCAGGAGAATCACTTCACAGCATGGGAAAGTCATGTTTGACACGAATTACTTTACACGCCAGACATACATTATTCCTCAAATCAGGCCCCCCTTTTATAAGTGACAACAGTTGTGGTAAGTCTCCATAGGTTAAAGAAAGTGAAAGAACAGTATTGGTTTACTAAGTTAATACAATACATTCACACCCACTACACATAAAACTTCATTAACAGTGACAGTGTAAAGTGTACAGTGAATGACAACTTGTATACTCGACAGGTATTTTCATTTACATTCCATTATTTCAAAGTCCATAGTCTCAATTTCTTCCAAATGTTTCCTGGCCATACTTTACTTTCTCCAGTTAACTTTGATTACTTTTATTTCCTATGTCCGTAGCTATTTCTTATATCTTCCACTTTATATCCCACCATACTTTATTCACTTTTTTTTTTTTTTCCATAGCCGTATGACAATGTTTGTTCACAAAGTTTTGTGGCAATATGTTAGTAAAACTACAGCCGCCTTCCTCGGCCTTCTCTGCTCCCACAAACTGCTGTTGTCTGCGGCTGCGGTAGGCCACTTGCAGAGATGTTATTTAACATCGATAGTCTGGAATTCTTGAAGTAGACGGTATGAGAGGGACGAGAGAGAGACGAAGCGGGGGTGCGTGTCCGTGAGTGCTGTGTGCCGGCTACTGCTTTTACCGAGACCTCTCACCCATCCAGGTCACGTTGGTTTTGCAGTGACATCATCGTCCACTCACCAGTCTTCTGAACTCGACTGAGCAACCAGGCCACATGTGGAGTTTAAAGCATTATTAATACACTTTCGTAAAACGTAATGTGTAAATGTGTTTCAGACATTCAGCCACTCTTTCCTCTCAGCCACACTCATTCCTCTTACGAGTTGAATATGAATGAAACTAACTGTGGGCAAAACTTTCTATTCGATCCCCGAGGAAGCAATGATAAAAAGTAAATTTTGCAAACCGTGAACGAAATATATACTCAACGAAGAAACCACTCGTTTCACGAGGTACGTAAGAATTAACTTAGTTCTACACATATACGAAAGTTTAGGAACTTAATGTCATGACAGTCAAGACAAACTACCCTGCAGGGGCGGTTGCTTGGCTCCAGTTGTAGTCTGCTCAGCTAGACACTGCGGGTTTAAACCAATACTTATTAACGATTTTCTCGTGAAGAGTTAAACTACTTTTTTTAACCCTTCCAGAGCGACGCTTGAACGAACCATAAAAGATTTAATTGACCAAAACTCTATTCAGTCAGAGTTGACTGATGGAAAAAAGGGAGACTAATACTGCAGGTACCAAAACAATGGAGGCAGTAATTAAGTGTAGTGAAGAGTCAACATTGTGCCAGCCACAGACCCAATATGGTGGACAATGTGGATATGGGGATCAGAGGGTCAGGGTGTAGGAGAGAATATGGGAAAAAAAGAATGTTGGGAGATCAGAAATTGAAGATCATTACTTAAAACACACACACACACTAATGTTCATTGCACACACTAACGTTCATTGTCAAACAGACCAACAGCAGTACAACTTGAACTGAACAAGCTATCAGATGGTAGCTAAGGAAAACATGACGGTAAATACATAACCTAACTAATAAAATCAAAAATTGAAGCAAGTGACGAACACAGGTCACTTCAATAGAACCGAAAGTTTCCCTCACGAATCCTTTATTTTCGTCAATACCTTCATGTAAAAGTACCTATAAATCTAACTAACCCCGTTGTCAGTCCTTAATCTTGCAGTTTAAAGCCACTGCTCCACGATATGGAAAAATACAGGGGACAAGGGAAGGGGCTATGCTGCACCGCGCCTCTCATCACTACTAGCCAATTCCCACCAAACCGTACCCACTCCCTGGATGACCTACCCCACTCGTCGTTATTGCTACAGCCCAGCACTTTCCTACGAACAACCCCCAGAACAAAAACCACCTCCCTCTATATGTGGCTGTCGTAACAATGATTAATATATACATAAACATTTCAGCTGTACACATGAATTAAATGCAGATTTACAAATATTCAACCACCAGTGTCACTCAAATCACTCCTATCACCTATTCTTAAAACTATCACTATCAAATTTAAGTCCAAAATAAAGCTGTACAAGTAGTAAATATAGAACATACCTTCAAAAATGGTTAATATCCGACTACCACCTTCCCACTAGATACATCAAGCTTTAGTTCAACGGCTGGATCCACTGTCGATGTCCTCTAACATCAGTCACTAATTTCTCCAACTTACTCCCTCACGTTTGGACTCTGGTCTAGCGCCGTGCAAGGTTATTCACGTCCCATTGCTCCTGGTAAACTAACTAATTTCATGCAGGTTTATTTCACCTCGACTCTGAATGAAGCACCACAGCTTCACGAAAGCATGAATATCAGTATGAAGTACTCGACTCCACGGAGGAGAAAAGATACGGAGTAACGACTCAACGTTAAAACTGCGAGGCCATTACCTTCACGCCATCTAGTGCACAAGCGAGATAAGGGAGAACGGGATATAAGAGAACGGTTACGGGGTAGACTGTGTTTAGATTATGAATCGGGAATATATAAGCCTTCCACGTGACACTAAGTTATTCTGAAATAATTATATTGTGCATGAGCATCCTTCACCATTGATAACATGAGGCTGGTGAATAGTGTCCCATATAACGTATTTTGAGACAAAGATTCATTCCAGTGATAAAAGTCTTTGATCCGGAATATTTATGGATGTATTAATGGAACGCTCTGGTAAAAATTACAGCTATAAACTCATTCTACAACTCCCTAGCACCTCTTCCTTAGCTATTTATTTTGCTTATTACACCTTGCTCTCCTACTGTGCTGTATAAATACTTCAAGCTTTACCATAATCTGCATACAAAACGTACAAAAGGATGTTAATCAGCCTTGTCCAAAAATATATCGCTAAGGAAGTCTTTGGTTGACTAGTGGGAGGTGCCTGTGTGTTACCATGGCAACCTCTCACACCACCAGTTACATACACACATTTTCCCACCAGCAAGTTCCATTAGAGAGTATTGTGTGTGTGTGTGTGTGTGTGTGTGTGTGTGTGTGTGTGTGTGTGTGTGTGTGTGTGTGTGTGTGTGTGTGTACAGTCATGCGTGTGCCTGCACATCTCACCGCAATGCTCCGCCAACACCCACGACACTTTTCTCCTTAATTTCTTACCACAGAGAACTCTTACATTCCTGGATCTTTTCAAAAACTTGGTTCGACGTCGTTCTTACATATTATGAAGGAAAAAAGGTAACTGTTGATATAAATGTTCGTACAAAAACATTATATATAAACTGCGGGAGATATATTCTTTTCACTTTCACTTGGCCCAGATTTTCGTTCTTTTGCAGC